>NC_051179.1:45041729-45073764 GCF_013339695.2 Rhipicephalus sanguineus | reverse complement strand
CATCGGACCAATGGCGAGGCGCGCTGGGGCAACATGGCGGACGGGGCCCATCGGAGGCCTCGAAACGACCTTCGGACATTTGCTTTTTGTGCGCTTGTTTTCGAAGGGAGGATCCAGCTGAGGCGGGGAATTCGAAGACGGAGAAATGCTCGTTCCGATGACACCAAAATATCGGCGAACGGTGGTGCCGTTGCGGAGCTATTATTTTTTGAAAATCACTGTTTTTTTGCGATTTCCGCAATAACTTTCGCCACCGTGGCAGGCGTAACAAATTTTTTAAGGGAGACGCGGGTCTTTTTTTTATTTCTTTTATTAGCTGGGTGAACTGAACGAAATTTAACAAACTTATCCCATTTTTTCTGCAGATTCCAAATCTCTAATTAGATTTTTGGTAGCTGCATTAGTACAAAAGATGTGAAATCTCTAAAAGCATATTTCTTATGGGAATTTTTGGCAACTTTGCTTTGTCAAACACAAACAAAGTATGTGGCAAGGCTGCCAGAGAGCTGGTTTAGCCGGTAATGCTAATCCAATTGTCTTCAACAAACTTTGAATGCAAAATAAATAGACGTAAATGTGAGTGAAATTTTTTTGCTGCATACTATTTCTGATAATCGAGAATTATAATTTGGTGAACAACATTATAAGAAAATAAATAGCATCACCGGCCATACCAGCTACCTGGCAATCTTGCCACATACTTTGTTTTTGTGTTTGACAAAGCAAAGTTGCCAAAAATCCCCGTAAGAAATATGCTTAAATATGTGCTAGAAATTGCATATCTTTTGTTCTAATGCAGCTATTAAAAATCTACTTAGAGATTTTGGATCTGCAGAAAAAGCTGCATAAGTGTATTAAATTTCATGCCATTCACCCAACTTTTAAAAAACCATTTTTTAAGACCCACGTCTCCCCTTAAGGGGAGACACTGGTCTCGAAACGAAAAGTTTTATTATTGGAGATATTGTAATGAAATTGGGTGTGTATATGTATTTCTTCCTCCTGTTTTCAAAAATATAATTAGTTTTCATGTACTTCAATTAGTTATCAAATTGTGATAGCATAAGTGAAATCTAATTAGGCAATTTCTTACGGGTCATTAAGACACTTTCCCTCAGTATTTTTAGGTTCTGTTTAAGATGCAGCTGTAGCCAAAGACCTGCCATGTGGAGCTATGCTATTTATATTGTCACTGAGATATATCATCATATAAGAACTTTCAATTGTATTGACATTGTGTAATCTTGAAATGCAATTAGCTCACATTATTGTTCACAAAATTTCATATGTTCATCTTAGCCACAAAAAAATAGCATAGCTCCACAGTCCTATTTCTTACGAATTCAACGGTATAAAATTTATCAAAATTACCTTACAAAAACATAATGAAAAGATCCGTAAGGCTGGTCAAGTTGGCAAAAAATGTGAAGCTGAGAAAATCGCGTTTGAAGATTGACACGCACTGTATAAATTTCTAAAAGGAACCTTTAACCATAAATTTTATTCACATGTTCCCCATCTGTTTCCCTTCAAAACAAAACAGAAAGTGTCTTGTTCCACCCAAGGAATCATATCTAAAAAAATTTTCCAATGTGCAAAGCATGATCAAAACCCCACCATGACAAGCGGCTGGGGGGTTCTGGAAAAGCCATGGGGTATGAGGCTCAAGCGACTGGCTGCTCATGTCTTTTCAGTCTTTAGGAAGAACCTTCTAGATGTTAGGCAGCATGTTACCCTGGGTAATAGGTTGCTATGCTTGAGAGAATACCTTCAAAGTAGTCCAGGACTGTAATCTTCAGTTGCACCCGTTTTGTGTCTCCTTGCAAGAGTCTTTTTTTGTGTTGGTGCTCTTCAGATGAGTTGCATTTGCCTTGCGTAAACGCAGAGAGTCTTTTTCTAGGCTGTGGTCCCAGGGCACAGCCGAGACAAAAGTTTGAGTAAACAACATGGTCAATTACAAGGCCAGTGTAGAGCTCAATGATGCAGCCCACACCTATGTGTGAGCTCCGACCTCGCGTCATCCATGAGCCGTCGAACACAACATCGATGTTCCCTATGGGGTTCAGGAAGTCTGTATACAGCTCTTTTATTACTGCCACACTAGCAGCTTCACTTTCAGTCGCTGTGTTTTCGCAGGCTTTCACTAAACTTTTTAGGTGTCCCTGAAACGTCTTGTGGTGCAAGCCTCGGTGCGAAAGGTTCATACACGCACAAAAGTCCGAAAGGGCAGTAACACCTTTGCCTATCATCTGTATCCCCTTCATGGCCCTCATGTTGACTTCGAAGGGAGTGATGGTGGCAGTTCCGCTCACTCTCGGAGAAGAAAATTGCTTCTTCTCGAAATCACAACTGCTGCAAGAAAAAATAAGCTTTACCGCAAGGCCGTACTCCTTGTCCGTTGCCTTCCTCACGCTGAGACTTTTTGCGTCGCATTTGTCGCACTTCGCTTGTGCAAAAAAGTTATTCAAAACTTTCATATCGACGAGCAAAAAATCGGTCCCGGCGTCACCGGTCTGGCACTCCGCGCTTACTCCAAGAAGGTCGAACTTGCGCTGGGTAGCCGACTTTCCAGACAGAACGGTCTTCGTTTGCGCCGATCTCTCAACTCGCTGCGCCTGCTCCGCCGTTGAGTAGTACGCGGCATCAACCCGAAGTGTTTCGCTAGTCGAACTTGGTCCCACGGTGTCGTCAGTTGAAGTTCCCGGCAGGTCCAAAGGGTCCGGCCGCGACTCCAACTCCGCTGCCGACGGTGCTCTTGTAGCCGGCGCCTTCTTGTTCCAAGCCCGTTTTTTACGGCTTCCAAAAGCTCGTTGCGTCGATGGTTTCAGACGAGAGTCTCCAGGCATCTCGATCGCGTGGAAAAACTACCGGCACAAAGTAGAGACACGGTCCGTCGAGAAACACGCACGATCGCAAAAGCAGGCGCACACAAACGGACAGCCACGGCGGAGAACCAAACACAAAGAAAAAAAAAATGACGTGTCGGTCGCGCCAGCCAATGGGAGACTCGGAAAGGCGCGCTTGAAAAGCGCGCCGCGTGAGAGCCAGTCAGTGGCCTGGAAACGACCTTCAGAAAACCCGCGACGGCGGCCGTTCTGCTTGAGCGACGCCATTTTGAGATGGCGCAAAATGTGCACAAAGAAAACAGCTTCAAATCTAGCCCAAGATGGCGGCGCTCGGCCCGCTGCAACGCTCATGGCGCGCGCGGGAAGTTCGAACAAATTTCGTCCTTTTGGGGACATTTTAGTGCTGCCGGGGTGCTTTGAAAGCCGATTTTATCGCGTTTCCCGACCGAATTTAGCGTTAGCAATTTGAGAGTAGGTGCTCAGAAGTACAAACGCCTCGAAAATAAGCTTTGCGAAAAATCGATTTTTTGACCATTTTTGACCGTTCCAAGACCCGCGTCTCCCCTTAAGGCACATCTACGTGGTTTTTGGTGAAGATATTTTGGAATCTGATAGAAAAGGGTCTACAGAAACTGAAAATGTGATTTTCAAAAAAAATCGATTTTATGCCATTTTTCGCGATACGAAAGCCGCGTCCCCCCTTGGGGAAGCTGCACTTGAAAAGCGACTTTTTTATTTATGTATAGATCTGAACCAAATTTTCACAGTTTGTGTATTTTGATGTGCAGATTCCAAAAATGTAATTACTTTTGTGATAGGGCCAGTAGTTCCCAATATACTCTGCTATCATTGCATAAGCTGGGTCCTTTGTTTGGAGCAAAATTAGCATCTAAACAGAAAACCCAAAAATGGTGGTTACAGTATTGAAACAATGTAGGATGTTCAAGGATAGCAAGATGCTATGAATCAATTTACTAGGTGAATTTTAACAAGAGTTAGAGGTCATCAATGTTTACAGAAAAAGAAAGCCATTGTCACATACCATACATGTGCCCCATTTAAAAAATATTGTGAAATGTATATTGCCCTGAAAATAGGCATATTGCTTACTGCATGCATTTATCTTTCTGGCAAAACAAAAATTATGCTGATAGCTCAAATAGAACAGAAGCTATTTATCCTCCATTGTGACAAATGTGTCAAAATTGCTGTTTTGAGAAAACAAGGAAAACCGTTGCAAAACATTTTTATTGGAAAAATGCTAGGGGTGTGCGAATATTTGAAATTTCGAATATTTTTCGAATAGTGTTTGCTATTCGATTCGATTCACACTGGAATTGTACTATTCGACCTATTCGAACTTCCCAAAAACAAATACAGTCAACGTCCGACTGAAAGGGCCCTCTTCAGATTTTCAATATGCTTCACCTCACTATACTCCCGTATTGCGGCAAAGCTGCCTTTCAAGCTCCTTTACGGTCGAACTTTGCCAAGAGACGGTCAACGTCCGATTGGAAGTGGTCCCTAGATTTTCAATATGCTTCACCTCATTACACCCCGGTATTGCGGCAAAGCTGCCTTTCAAGCTCCGTTAAGGTCGAATTTAGCCAAGACACAGTCAATGTCCGATTGAAAGTGGCCCCTAGATTTTTAATATGCTTCACCTCACCACACCCTCGCATTGCGACAAAGATGAAAGATGTGGCAGAGGTGGGGGCTCAATTAATCCTGTTTTGGACCTGAAAGTTGGGCAGGAAGTCTGAAAAATTGGAAGCCGAAGCTTTTTAGCATCCAAAATTTCAGATGTTCTTGTATATCGACGTCTACGAGGCAGATTTGGAACTCCGGACTTGAAGGGAGCACACCCTTGTCCACCACATCAGTTGGGCTTCCACAGAAGTTGAAAGAGGAGGAGAGGCTGAGGAAATGACATCTTTGCCTATCACTTGTAAAGTGTTGTCGGCAACACTTTGGTTGCACCAAATCATGTACGTAAATACAATTCGGCCTCTACATTGCCTCATTCTTGATAAGACAACTATGAAACACCACCCCACCAGTGCTTCATAAACCTAGCGAAAAGAAACACTTTCATGTTGCTATCTCATAAGAATATGCTTAGGAATCCTCTCTTTTTTTTTCTGCAATTTCGCTTCGAAGTATTCGAAAAATATTCAATTCGATTCGCACTCACATTTCAATATTCGAATTCGCTTCGCACTCAAAATTTTGCTATTCGCACAGCTCTACTTCTTAGATTTGTTTGTATACTTCTACTTGCATACTTTATACTTGTTTAATGTGTAGTTGTCTACCTGCTAGTGATAAGAAAAGTAGGATTATTTCATTTTTGTGTGCATGGAGATATGAATTTATTGGTGTTCTCGTTTCTTAGGACAGCAAAATCCATTTAAGGCTGTATTCAATTAAGGGGGGACGTGGCTTTCGGTACCAACTTTCTTATTTCTTCATGGATTTTAATGAAAATTGGCACACTTATTTGAAATGTTTTTTTAATGCTACTGCAGAAATTTCATGAATATATCTTTACAACTTTTTGATTTACAATATATTTCACCTTCTGCTCTTGTTCCGAGTCTGACTCGCTTAAAAAATGCGATAGGAAACTGGTTCAAAGTGCTATGCATTCTAAGATGTCTGATTGCGGGCATGACATTCTTAGATTTTTTTATTTGCAACAAAATTTTTTTGTTTTCATTTTTCATGAGGTGACTGTGCAACAGGCATCGAGGCTTTGTGCAACTCGTCAAATAGCTAATTATCAAAATGCCATACTGAAAAAGCAAGAATGTCACGCCCTGAACTGTGCTTCAAGGAATATAGAACAAAAAACGGAACTGAAATAGACCCAGCGGTCAGTGAGAAATCAGCGGAACAAGCGAAGCAGGAAGCAAGAAAAGTCGTTTTGAGAAAACGGCTTTTAAAGTTGTACCAACGATATTACTTCATCAAAAGGCACTGGGGTCGTAATCTTTTGAGTCCTTCGTAATGTGCACTTTCTTGAGTGCCCTGTCTGTAGTTTGAGGTGCCTTGCTTCTCTAAAACACCAGAAGATTGTGATCTTTGAGGTGTTTTATAAGGTTGGACTTCCTGCACATGTGGCCTTTCATCGGTTGTGCCTTTGTTTTCTTTCTTTTTTCTTAAAATCCTTTTCTGATATACAAAGACCATGTAGCATGAATTTTAAACGAAGTTATGAAGTGGTGTAATAGACATGACAAAAAACAAGATATTGTAATGCAAGTAAGTCATGTACTATGATGATTTGCCAGCTTTCTTGTATTTATGCTCTCATTAACATAATTAACAGTCTTGATTGCAATTGATCATTGAATCATTTTTATAGGATACTTATTGGGTGCTTTATTTCACCTATAAGTGCTCGGCCGCATAGTCCGGGAAGTCGGCACGCGATGTGCTGGGTGGCGGCATTCGGTGACGATGCGCAATATGCCTAGGTGTGGCGACGAAAAATAGGCGCGCAATGTGTTTGGCCTTGGATTGCGGGACGCCGACGCGCGCCCGCTGCGCGACGAGCTTGGCCGTGGGGTCCGCTGCTGATGCTTAAAATGACCATCCGCTGTACCGAGAAGCCGGCGGGGGAAACGCTTCGATCCTTGCGAAGAAGCAAACTGCCGCGAGTCCGCTAACGCGTTGCTCTTGCCCACAAAGTTCGAGGTTCGTTTCGCGTGCCGACGCCGTGAGTGGAGTTAGGCCTAGTGACGACTCCGAGCAGTAGACGCGCCGGCCGCGGTGCCCGATGTTTCAAAGTACGTAATGCGTGGTCGCGAGTACAAAGAGTCGTCCTGCGATCATCTTCGTCACGACGTCCGAAGTGCGCATAAGCAGAACCTCCAACCACGGATCCGACGAGTCAACACTAGAGAGTCGGTCCGAGACGCGCGTTTGCGATGTTCGCTACGAGTGCGGTGCTCCATCGTAATCCCACCGAGCTTCCGCTAGTAGCTCCAAACTAAAACGTAGTTCTTGTTCAAAGTTATCGTCGAGCCGTGAACACAGAGCGATTGCGAACACGCAACGAAGTAGCGCAACTTTCGACAGCCGTGAGCTCGAGACGCACGAGCTGCAGACGACGATCTCCCGGAGCGAGCATCGGACCAATGGCGAGGCGCGCTGGGGCAACATGGCGGACGCGGCCAATCAGAGGGCTCGAAACGACCTTCGAACATTTGCTTTTTGTGCGCTTGTTTTCGAAGGGAGGAGCCAGCTGCGGCGGGGAATTTGAAGACGGAGAAATGCGCTTTCAGATGAGCCCAAGATATCGGCGCCCGGTGGCGTCGTTGCGGAGCTATGATTTTTTGAAAATCAGTGTTTTTTTGCGATTTCCCCAATAATTTTTGCCACCTCAGCAGGCGCAACAATTTTTTTATAGCACTTCTACGCGGTTTTCGGTGAAGATATTTTGGAATCTGATATAAAAAGGGCTACAGAAACTGAAAATGTGATTTTTAAAAGATCGATTTTTTTGCCATTTTTCGCGATACGAAAGCCGCGTCCCTTCTTAAGTAAGAAAACATGGAAAACATGTAAGAATATATGATATTTCCTGGGCTGACTTTATGCACACTTAACATACAATGGCTCTACTAGAGTCAGTAGTCATACGTAATATAGGGTTTGAACTGTATTCATGCCCACCTCAATATTTCTTTTTGTGCTTGCACAGACCTGGCTGCATCGGGTGACATGATGTCTCGCCGGAAGTCCTTCAAGAAGTCGTTGCGTGAGTCGTTCCGTCGTCTGCGCAAGGGCCGCTCCCAGAGGGGCCGCAAGGACAAGTCCATGACCAAGTCGCCGGAGAGCCGAAGGCCCAGGTGCGTCACTTTCGCAGCACACAATGTGCACGTGATTCTCGGCTGTCCACTTGCACGTCACGTTACTGTGCAAGTTAGTAATCAGCGAAGTCGTGATTTCCGAATTCAGTTGGCATCAACATGGGAGCCTAAGGGGAGACCCAGCTCTTCAAAATGTCTTTTATTTCTTGATCGATTTTTATAAAACTTGCCGAATTCGTGTATCTGTGTGTGCCAATTTCAAATATGCATTAATTTTTCCTGTACAATAGGTGGTTTTTAAAACATAAAACATTCGGCGTGCTTTTGGTGAGCGAAATTTTTCTTAAACTGAGAGAGTTACAAACTAAACCAGCATATCACAAAAATCTGGAATACAAACTATATGTTCTAAAGCAAGAACGGATGTTCTAAACCCATTTGAACAAAACTTACGATATGTTGAATACTTGCAAGTGAGTCGATGTCACACTGAAATTTCACTCATGAATGTTCAACATAAAATAACCTTTGTTTTAAAAATAAAATTTTAAGGAGCAGGGTTCCCCCTAACGTGCTGTGAAAATGTTCAGTAGGGTAGAGAAGCATGATGAATAACAGTAGTGGCTTTTATATCTGTTTATTGTTCAGTCAAATTGATTGTTGCATTGGCAGTGCATTTTGTTTAACACAATTTAGTGTGATCACATCTGTATCGGCTTAGACCATTAGGGCTGTGTGGTCAATTTACAGTGCTCACGAATTGAAATATGACATGAGAACTTTTAGTACAGTCGAACCCATTTATAACGATCCCACGTATAACGATCTATCGGTTATAACGAGCATATTTGGGTGCACTTACAATTTTCCAATGCTAAACATTGAAGCTGCGTCCACATATAGCGAACATTTTTCAAAGCCTCCTACTTTTACAACGAACACTTCAGACACGGTCGCGGTAAAAATATGGCGCATACGAAGCGAAAAAAAAAAAGTTAAAACAGGCCTTCTAAAGCGTGAGAGGGGCGCGCGCACGCGCAGGCCCCGCTCCAGTTTACTCGCGACTAAGATATCCCTGATCAGCGAGCACCGCACGCAAATTTTGGACGCTGCGAGCGAGGCCGCTCACTTTCGAGCCTTTTCTTCAGTGGCAGAATGGCAGTGAGGAGAAAAAAAAAGGAGGCAGCATGAAGCCTTTCGGTCAGCTTTCGCACGGTAACCTTTACTGATGCTGTTCTCTGCAGCTACGACCGCCTACGATGAACCCTTGGAACGCAAGAAGGCATAAAGGTTCACTGCGTCCCTAAACTCGTCGACGCCACAATGTGCCGCAAAAGGTCGTCCGTCTTTTCGGTAACTGTAGAGACCCGTCGATCAGTGATAACGATTTCCACGCGATTGCGGCGATGCCTTCGTGGATAAGCACCAGAAAAGAGCGAAGGCGAGGTGGCAGCCTTCGATGAACTTGCAGTTATGACTTATAGTCGATAACCTTATATCACAGTCATCTGTAGATATCTGCTCGGCTGCGCGTGTGGCGTACGCCGTACACTATGCGGATCGACGGCGGCACGAGCGCGCCATGCTGCCGTTCGCAAGTTCGCCGCGTCGTGCGAGACCGCTTTAAAGTGCGCCTCGCTTTGTTGAAACGGAAGTAGCTCGCAGTTGTTGAGCGGCGCGGGCACCGAGAAACGTCGATGTACTGACAGCGAGCGTATACTGCGTGTTTGACTAGGTGAGAACTCAAGTGCGCCGCACATCGTCGTGCAGGGCCGCGAGAGCATCGCGGAGACGTAGAGTGCGCGTTGCTTGCAAAATGCTTGTTTTCGCCACGTTGAACGAACAGGCTACTCGCCGCACCCGTGCACGGTCTGGAGTGAAGCAGGCACGAAGAGCGTACAAACGCGTGCATACGGCATACAGCAAGCGGCCTGGCAATGACTCCGCGAGCCGAGTAGGGGACGCGCTGCACGCAACTAGCCAGGGATGATCGGCTCCACAGTACTGCGCTTACGGTGAAACGGTGTCAGTTCACAGCAAAGGCGGGTAATTCACTCGTGAGCACGTAGCGGGTGTCGCGAAAAGGCTTAGCTTGTCACCAGAGGGGTTGGGTGCATTTTATTAAAGTGCACCAGTGCACAGAAAAAAAAAACGGCTTGGCCGCTAAGCGCATGTTTTTAAAGGCGAGTCAATATACAACGAACTAATGATAAAGCGACCACTTTTTGCGTCACTTTCGAGTTCGTTATAAGTTGGTTCGACTACAAATGGTATGCATAGTTGCTCGAGATAACCGCATCATGCCGCTACGAATCTGGCCACTAAAGGTAATGTTCGCTCTGACGTAAGTGTCAAAGCTGCTCGAATATGACTCAAACGACGATGGAGATGAAAGTATGTGTATTACTTAGCACTTAGTTGTTGCATTGCACTCCTTGACCACTGTACGTTGCGTACGATAGTGTGTTTAGAAAACGTAGATGGGTGCGTCAGCGATGTGGCATTGTCACTCAAATTTGTTTTGTGCGCTGGTCTCACAATCTTGAGAAATTTTGCTGAAGTAGGTTAACTTGTAAGAAGGGTTTTACAAAAGTGGGGCAGTTCTGTGGGCGCAGTCAGTGTTGCGTTTTAGTGAAACGCACGAGACGTTTCGCAGGAGAGGAGAGGAAGAAGGCAGCACGTCTTCTGCGGTGGCCAGCCCTGCATCTCGACACAATGAGTCCGCCATCGACCCCGGCTCACCCCTCTCGGAGGCCAAGCCCGTCGAGCGCCAGGTGGAAGCGCGCTCCACGGACGACGCCCTTTCATCCATGGTCCGGTGTCTGTGCTTCTCGAGCAGCTTCATCCTTCACAGTGAGTCCGTGGTTGCCACGACCTGTTGTTTCCAGCTTTTCTTTCTTCCATTCTTTTCACCCCCTGCTGTTATTTGTAGGGGATGTTATTGGTGGTGTGGTTGTGAGCTACACGTAGACCAATTCAGAATTAAATTTTTGAAGCTGTTAGGTCCGACAAAAGTTTGGGAATTGCCCTGTAGATTACCGTAGGCACTCTGCAAGAAATTCCTCAAAAAAAGTAAAGAAGGAAATGCCTGTGCTCTCCCTCTTTCTCATGTCTGTCCCATTTCACACTGTACTTCGCGTATATGTACTACAGTCAAACCTCGTTACAACGAACACCACATTAACGAACATTTCAAATTAACGAACTTTTAAGAAATCCCGTGCCGACTGCTTATAGTTTCAATGTAAAAATATTTCACTACTACGAACTTCAGAATAACGAACATTTCAGAATAACGATCGTTATTTAATTCCCGTGTAATCATAACAACACCTCAGTACTACGAATTTATATCCCGAAATGCGAGGATTCTTAGATTTCAATGTATCGGTCATGGCAGTCGGAGCTGTAAGGTAGCAGACGACGCAGCGCGAAGAACGGACGCCCTCCCGCAAAAACCTGAGATGGCGCGGGAGGAGAAAGACGCGGGCGGAGAACTTTTCTTTTTAGGGGCGAAGCTCCTTAAGGCGGCACCCGTTCGTCCCTCGTAGTCGTAGTAGTGCGTAACCAGTCGTAACGCTAGTACCAGATCTTGACCTCCAAGGTGGTGCCGGTGGGAGATTTCTCCTGTGCGTTGTTGAACAATAAAAAATTCGCAGCGTGCGCGTTATCTAAAAGACGAATTCTTCTGTCTCTCATTCCCCATTAGCAGCCATTGGCATGTTCCAGTAGGAAACGTTAGTAGAAGTAGAAGTGTGTGTTAGCTAAAAGCCGACTTCTTCTGTCTCCCATTCCCATTAGCAGCCATTGTTTACCTCCAAGGTAGTGCCTGGTGAGATTTCTCCTGTGTGTGATTAAACAATAAAAATTTTGTTCAAAACGCCGTTGATTGATGAAATAAACCAACGAAAGACGCCAGATGTTTTGTAAGAGCAAAACGAAAGAACGCCAGATGTTTCTAAAGCAAAACGAAAAGATGCCAGCTGCTTAACGAAAGACGCCAGATGTTTTCTAAAGCAACGGTCTTCTAAACAATGAAAAATCACAGCGTACATGTAAAATTAAAGGGAGCTGCAAGTCGTCATAACTCATCGAACCTTTAGTATAAACGCGCCCTATCTCACGTCGGTGATGATGTACTGGGCAGAATTCACGGAAGATTCACGGTTTACCGATGAACCTCCGCAGCTTCGCCCACTCATCATCATTCACTCCGTGGATATGCTGTGATTTTTTTTCCCCTCCGTTGCGGAGGCGACAACGCATCAGGTTATGTGAAGGCCCAACCGCATGCATTGCACGCGACTTTCGAGTGAAGGCGACTGCGACGAAAGGGCTCCGTCGCGCTGTCGCGATGGGAGCACCCACATGTTCGCGACAAAGTGTCACGGTTGCTCGATTGAAAACTATTGCGTGCACGCAGGCAAATTACGAAAAAGAATTACAGAGTAGATAAATGACAACATGCCATATTTATTATTGTCTTGTTTGAGATAAGGATGCCATAAAAGCGTTTCATGACATTCTGTTTTCGCAATCTTATGTTTAACCGCGACAGTAGTATCTGCTGTGATCCCATGGGGCGCCCGGAAGCGTAAGCTGCCTACGCTACGTCGCACTTTGCAAACTGCGTTATGTTGGGGTTAGTCCACGAGGCGCATCTCGACAACGTTTCCTCTTGCTGTCGTAGAACGTTTAAGAAAAGCCGCAGTGCCTCACATCGTTGCTTCGCAGAGAGAAGGGCTACCTCACACGACGACGATGTTGACACTGCAGCAAGCTACCACGGAAACATCAAAACGAACCATCGATCAAAATTAACGACAAAATACAGCCGCTGCCTCGCTCTCCGCGTGAGGTGGGGCTGTAAAGAAGGTAATCTATAACTTGCATTCCTTGAAGTACGCGCCGATTGGAAGCATCACGAGCAAATTGCAACCGAAGCGAGGGTCAGAGATGCTGCCATGTTGCCGGATATCGTTATGCTCACTTCCGGGCGACAAGCGATGTTTTCTACGAGACCTTCAAACGTAGGCGGAACGAAAATGCGGACGGTCTAGAATCGTTCGTGACGCAGAGTTTGTGCTGCACATGTCAAAAAACGATCACGGACTATTTCAAATAAACTTGCCTTGTCTGACGTTCACGTGTGCATTGTTGTGAGAAACGAGTTCAAAGTCGTACCGTTGCAAAGGTAGGACGTTTGCGTTACTGAAATTCTATTGTTACGGTAAATTTTGGGGCTTTCACCGTAACGACCTTTCATAATAACAAACATTTTTCCGCGGTCCCCTGAAGTTCGTTATACCGAGATTTCACTGTATATTTTCTCATCTGTGACCTGCACCCTCAACAAGGATTCGCACAAAATTTTCTAAAAATGATTGCCATGAAGCTAGTTTCGTTGCATAGCCGTGAAGCGCTGCCGCGAAGCGACCTTTGAACACCGGAATTTGTGTTTTTCAATTTGACTTTAGCTCTATAGTTTTTTTATTTTTTGCGGGAGTTGTATGTGGGAAAAAATTCAGTATTCCAACATGCTCTGAGCTCCTTTTCTTTAGGAGTAACTTTGTAATAATGCAACCATTGAAATTTCTGTTTTCATCTTTCGTTGCAATAACAACGGAGCAGCGTTGTTGAAGCCAATTACGCACAGAAAGAATGAAGATCTAGTCACAGAATGCATCATCTGAATTCAGCTTGAAGCAGTTATTAGTCGATGCTTCAGAAAAATGCGAAATATTTGTAGGACCATATGGTAAATATCCGACTTTCAAATTGAATTTTTGAACATTCACTGTTGGAATTTCTGTTTGTATGTTGGAACACTTGCAGACGTCGAGTTCTTAGCAGCGCTGTCTCATTCTTTCGTTTCAGATGCAGCGACGACACCAACCCTCTGGGCAGGCACCAACTCTGGTGCCATCTTTGTTTACACCCTTGCCTTCCCCCCCAGTGACAAGCGGGACTCTGATCCAGTTCAGTGCACCCTCGGTAAGCCCTCATAAAACGCTTCTTTTGTTTGATGAAAGCAAGGTGTACTGCGTGTTCGCAGTAGTTTGTGAAGCCTTCTTGTCTGAAGCCATTGCATATGTCGTGTGCCTCCGTGATGTCTGTCTGGAACAAAATTTTAATTGAAGCTCGATTTGGCCTTTGCGCTGGTTTGTGTTGCGTCATCCTGTCTGGGGCCTCTTGCATTGCGCTAATCGCACGCAAAAATAGAAAGACTTAAAATGTTTGCAGCAGAATCTCTGGGAGGGGGCAACCACTGTCATTTACCGAATGCACGAGAGGTGGTGCCCAATACCACATTGTGGGAAATGCAAGGTGCTGCAAGTATGGAAATGTTCACTCAAAGTGCTGTTTTTTGGGAAAAACCAGGTGCTTCAGTGGGAACCTGCACTGACTGTTCCAAGTCCTTTCCCTCTGAGATTTAGTGTGCAAAGTAGGTGTACTTCAACATGTGTAGATTTCACTTCGGTGCTTATCGGAGAGAGAGAGAAACAAAGGGGGAAGGCAGAGATGTTAACCAAGCACGTGCTTGGTTGGCTTTCTTGTGCAGGCAAGGAGATCCACCTGAAGCACAAGGCCCCCGTGATATCCATTCACATCATTGACGCTCGTGGCTACCCCATTGCGGACCCATTTGAGGAGGAGCCCAAGGGCCTGGTGCCACCGCAGAGGGTACTCATCTGCTCTGAGGAACAGCTGAAGGTAACGTTCTGGTGCAGGTGTGATTGGTGTTGCAACCCTCTTTTTGATAGGTTCCTGATCGTTATACTTGATTGGCTGCTGCATTTTGTGCTGTTTGGCACAAAGCTAGCAGACTTCCACTGAATACGCATATTTTGCTGTGTCTTAGAGTGGGCATTGGCAAACACTTTACTGCCTTGCACGTAAATGCAGATTACGTTGCTGCAAATTGAGCTCATCCAGTCAATGAAGAAGAGACCTTATTTGCGTACTCTACCCTTCCTAGCCCCACATCATGGTGTGGCCATTGCTAAAGTGCCAGCCACAAGAGTTCCATCTACTGAGAGATGAAACATGGGTGCACAATTGAAGTATGAAATCATTAACACTAGAGGCAGCTGTTCCGTTTAAGCAGCAATCCTGCTTAAGGGGGGACGCGGCTTTCGTATCGCGAAAAATGGCAAAAAAATCGATTTTTTGAAAATCACATTTTCAGTTTCTGTAGCCCTTTTTATATCCGATTCCAAAATATCTTCACCGAAAACCGCGTAGAAGTGATATAAAAAAATTGTTGCGCCTGCTGAGGTGGCGAAAATTATTGGGGAAATCGCAAAAAAACACTGATTTTCAAAAAATCATAGCTCCGCAACGACGCCACCGGGCGCCGATATCTTGGGCTCATCGGAAAGCGCATTTCTCCGTCTTTAAATTCCCCGCCTCAGCTGGCTCCTCCCTTCGAAAACAAGCGCATAAAAAGCAAATGTTCGAAGGTCCTTTCGAGCCCTCCGATTGGCCGTGTCCGCCATGTTGCCCCAGCGCGCCTCGCCATTGGTCCGATGCTCGCTCCGGGAGATCGTCATCTGCAGCTCGTGCGTCTCGAGCTCACGGCTGTCGAAAGTCGCGCTACTTCGTGGCGTATTCGCAATCGCTCTGTGTTCACGGCTCGACGATAACTTTGAACAAGAACTACGTTTTAGTTTGGAGCTACTAGCGGAAGCTCGGTGGGATTACGACGGCGCGCCGCACTCGTAGCGAACATCGCAAACGCGCGTCGCGGACCGACTCTCTAGCTTTGACTCGTCCGATCCGTGGTTGGAGGTTCTGCTTATGCGCACTTCGGACGTCGTGACGAAGATGATCGCAGGACGACTCTTTGTACTCGCGACCACGCATTACGTACTTTGAAACATCGGGCACCGCGGCCAGCGCGTCTACTGCTCGGAGTCGTCACTAGGCCTAACTACATCGGGCACCGCGGCCAGCGCGTCTACTGCTCGGAGTCGTCACTAGGCCTAACTCCGCTCACGGCGTCGGCACGCGAGACGAACCTCGAACTTTGCGGGCAAGAACAACGCGTTAGCGGACTCGCGGCAGTGTGCTTCTTCGCAAGGAACGAAGCGCTTCCCCCGCCGGCTCCTCGGTATAGCGGATGGTCATTTTACGCATCGGCAGCGGACCCCACGGCCAAGCTCGTCGCGCAGCGGGCGCCCGTCGGCGTCCCGAAATGCGAGGCCAAACACGTTGTGCGCATATTTTTCGTCGCCGCACCTAGGCATATTGCGCATCGTCACCGAATGCTGCCACCCAGCACATCGCGTGCAGACTTCCCGGACTATGCGGCCGAGCACTTAGTGGTGAAATAAAGCACTGGTGATGCAATTTAGGCGCGCTTGGGGCCGTGCTTGGTATCGCCGTAAGCGCTCATGAATCATCTGAAAAAATAAAAGCCACGCAGAAAACCGTGTCCGCGACCGGGTGAATGATGAAGCGCATCGCAGGCGAGGTTTACAAATTAACTTGACGAGTGAAACAGGGAGATGAATTCATATCTGCCCACTTCGTGTCTTGAATAAACTGCTAAGGAATTCCTATTCCACCAATGTCTTGGCCATAACTGCCTGTTATTTAGGAGGAAGGGATAGGTTGTCATGATGAGAGCCGCTCTTAGTATCCTATAAAAATGATTCAATGATCAATTGCAATCAAGGCTGTTAATTATGTTAATGAGAGCATGAATACAAGAAAGCTGGCAAATCATCATAGTACATGACCTACTTGCATTACAATATCTTGTTTTTTGTCATGTCTATTACACCACTTCATAACTTCGTTTAAAATTCATGCTACATGTTCTTTGTATATCAGAAAAGGATTTTAAGAAAAAAAAAGAAAACAAAGGCACAACAGATAAAAGGCCACATGTGCAGGAGGTCCAACCTTATAAAACACCTCAAAGATCACAATCTTCTTGTGTTTTAGAGAAGCAAGGCACCTCAAGCTAAAGACAGGGCACTCAAGAAACTGCACATTACGAAGGACCCAAAAGATTACGACCCCAGTGCCTTTTGATGAAGTAATATCGTTGGTACAACTTTAAAAGCCGTTTTCTCAAAACGACTTTTCTTGCTTCCTGCTTCGCTTGTTCCGCTGATTTCTCACTGACCGCTGGGTCTATTTCAGTTCCGTTTTTGTTCTATATTCCTTGAAGCACAGTTCAGGGCGTGACATTCTTGCTTTTTCAGTATGGCCTTTTGATAATTAGCTATTTGACGAGTTGCACAAAGCCTCGATGCCTGTTGCACAGTCACCTCATGAAAAATGAAAACTAAAAAAAATTTTGTTGCAAATAAAAAAATCTAAGAATGTCATGCCCGCAATCAGACATCTTAGAATGCATAGCACTTTGAACGAGTTTCCTATCACATTTTTTAAGCGAGTCAGACTCGGAACAAGAGCAGAAGGTGAAATATATTGTACATCAAAAAGTTGTAAAGATATATTCATGAAATTTCTACAGTAGCATTAAAACAACATTTCAAATAAGTGTGCCAATTTTCATCAAAATCCATGAAGAAATAAGAAAGTTGGTACCGAAAGCCACGTCCCCCCTTAACAGATTTCCGTTTACTGAGAGTCTGCTGTAGTTGTGCCGTTATTCATTATTCGTCAGCTTCTTCTTGACACGCACATGTTCTCTGTGTGACCCGCTGCTGTGGTTTAGAGGTGGTTGTGCTCGACTGCTGACCCCGAAGGTCATGGCATCGAATCCCAGCCGCTGTGGCTGTATTGCGATGGAGGCGAAATGCTAGAGGCCCGTGTGATTAGATTTACATGCACGCTAAAGAACCCCAGCTGGTCTAAATTTACGGAGCTCTCCGCTACGGCGTCTCTCGTAATCATATGGTGGTTTTGGGACGTAAAACCCCAACAACCATTATGTTGTCTGTGCTGCTGCAGGTTTTCACACTGCCCAACCTGAAGCCCTTTGGTAAGCTAAAACTGACGGCGCACGAGGGAGCTCGGCTGCGCAAGGCGGCCATAGCACGCTTCCAGAGCCGCAGTGACCCTGCTCGCACCGAGTACTGCCTGGCGGTGCTCTCGAACTTGGGTGAGGTGGCACTTCACTCGCTGCCCGACCTGCGCCGCCAGATGCTCGAGGCTTGCCTGCGCCGTGAGGACATCAAGTGAGTGCACCATGTCTGCAATGATTCTTGCGTCGTGAGCTGTTTGCGCAGTACTCTAAGGTTTGTGCCACGGAGCTGGCGACCCATCTATAACCCTGTTGTCCTCCCCCCATATCTACCTGTACTGTTCAGGATAGAGCACCACGATATCTAAAGCTTGAGACGAGAAAATTTTCATTGCAGTGAAATATTTTCACATCCCTAGAGAGTGGCCCATCAGATTCAATGCATCTTGTACATGTGTACAACAGTATGTCACTAATCTGCCTTCCTGAATTACTGAACACTGTAAATTGTTCGTGTAAAGCCTGCTCGCTTCTGAAGATACATGAACACCCAAGGTTACCTTGCTGCTAGTGCTCTCTCAAAGAAGCTACTGTTACTGTTAGAGTTGCGCTGATAGTGCTATCTAAACTGCAGAGAGCAGCAGTGCCGCGAGATTTTTGCCACAGGAACTGCTAGCAGTCAAACCAGAAAGCGAGGCTCCTACTTCTCGGTTCAGCACTCATTGTGTGCACATTGAGTATGCACTTGTTTCCGTTTTCTTATTGCTTTCTGTATATGCAATCATGGCCATGCTAACCAGCAACCATGCTACCAGCAAAAAGTAACAGTAGTGTTGCAGTTAGAGTTACCCGGAGAAGAAAAGTAGCCCTGTTAAAGTTGAGTTTCAAGAAATTTTAACTTCTTGCAGTTACTGCCAATAAAGTAACTTGGTTATTTCTTCGTTAATGCTAGAACAGTAATTGAAGTGCCGCAACCACAAACGAAATGTTTTTTTAGATTTATGTTCATCGTAAGGAGAGATTGTTGCCCTTCTGCGATAAATATATACAGTCGCCGACCGTTTATTTGGACTCGGCGGGAACCGCTGAAAAGTCAGAATAATCGGGAGTCCGAAAAATAGGATTCACCAGAAAAAAGCACTTTTATTGACCCAGCGGCCGGAAAAAACTTGTTAGTGCGCGTCTGTACACATGTACGCTTACGCGCGACCAAGTCGGCCTGTATTTCAGCCAATGTTTGGCCACCCCTGCGGGTCGGCAATAGCACTGCAACAGCCTACGCTAAATCCGCATTTGATGGCTGTGGTGTGGGAGGTGCGTCATCACGTCAGTCACTGTCCACATGTGCTGGTTCGTGTAGCTGACGGATGATCTCATCGCCCAACTTGGCGAAAACTCCCAAGCAACTTCCACCTGGTAAATAATCGCCGCTTTTTTTTGCCATCGTCAGGGCCTTGTAGTTGCCGCGTTTCTTTAGTTCCGACGGCGCACATGGAACGGGCAGCGTCGGAGCAATTTCAGCAGATCAGGCCTCGCACGAGCAGGACACAAAGCTCGGGATGCAGATCAGGCCTAGCCACAGAAACATGAGAACGCAAACCCTCACACACCAAAAGGAAACGATGTTGGTCTAGTTGATGTTGCAGCGCTTCTGTAATCTGTTGTCGTACTCTACCGTTGTCAGAAAGGTACTCTCTTCGTCCGAATTAGGATCCGTGTCGTACTCGTACGCGCTGTCATTCGCCTCAAATACAGTGGCTAGAATACTAGAAGTGTGATCACCGCCAAGCGGCTGCAATGGGAGGTAGTGAAGCCGCCTTACGATGTTTCCGCTAGGTGGCGCGCGCTGTCGTATACACGTCAGGCTCTCAGGCTGAACACGTTGTTCAACGCTGCAACTCGCCGGTCAAACGTGATTCTTTTGCATGTTTACGCTGTTCTTTCGTGCTGCATTTGCTGGTCGGGCAGCCTTGTCATGTTTACGTTATGTCTTTTGCGGGGTGTGTGCCACAAGCAGACGTCAGAGCCACTGTTTTGTGCCCAGATGCTCAACTGGGTAGAAATCGTGCAAGCAGAAGCATTCATTGCTTGGAGTCCCGAAAGACGACCATTTGTTCCATCAGTGGCAGCGTAATATACCAAGAGCAGACAAGCCTTTGGAAAAGAATGCTGTCGTTCCAATCGCCAACATCCAATCGAAAAGCTATTCGGCATAATTCGTCAGTTATCCGCGTGCAATGATCATCCCACATCGACCCAGTTCCTTACTGCCGTGAATTCCCTTAGCTTTTACAATTTGGTAAAAGCAGCAGGCACGGGCAACTGTGCAGGTGACATACTTACGTCATTAGTTGGAACTGATAAAGTGGCCATACAGGTCTACAATTTACTGGACACTGGAAACCTGGACGAATGTTCAAGTCTACTACAGGCATCGACTCCCCTTTCTGACCATGTGTATCCTGTGCAAGTCAGTGACGGAAGACTGGTGTACTATTTGGCCGGCTATGTGGCACGGAGGAAAGTTATGGCAACGAAATGCCGGGACTGTTTTGAGCAGCTGCTCACATCCCTCGAGAACGCAGATAAGGATCTTGCGTCATTCACAGCATTCTGTGATGTTGGAGGGCTTTCGTACCTGTCACCGGAACTATTTTCATTTGTGGAGGCACTGGAGGACACATTCACATTGTGGTTCAGTTATAATAAGCTCCAAAGGGACACTATAGTTGAACTTCCTAACTCAATGCAGACCGTACCATCCGTAGGGTGCGACTTGCACAAGCAAGATCTGACGCGCAACATATAATCAAGTTTTTTGTTCTCACACGGCTTCAGTTCTTCACGAAACCTCTAAACAAACAGAAAAGTTCTGCAAGATAAAAGCACCTCAAGCTTCGAAGAGCGATGTTATGTGCATCACCCTGTAGTGTGCTAGCTTTCTTCCCTACTTTGATGCCTCCCACTTTAAATAAAATCTGTGAGATGAGTGAAATGCTCTCCGATTTTCTGTGCAGTTGTTAATTGAAATGTATTTCCACTGTGAATACTCAAGAATAATTAAATCCTTAAGAACTATCTCATGCAAAATGTTAAGTATACTGTATAACAACATGAAGAAAATGAATATCAATGTCATAGTAGCATTTTTTCGTGCTTCTTGAGGTTGCGTATAACCTTGTGAAATGGCAATCCCCTCAAAATGTTAATCGGTTACATTTCTCAGCATCAAGGAATGATCACAAGCAGTGGCAAGCTTAGCTGGCCGCGATGTTTGCGAATGTAAAGCTTCACTTATGATACTGTGCGTACAGTCATACCATACGGTTATAGTGTTTGATAATATCTGCCGCGACTTCCATTTATTTATGAGACACTTACGCCCAGCAATATAGTAGAGTGTAGTAAATTTACGGCACAAACAAAAAACCATATCCGCCACAAATCAGCCTTGACATGGCAGCTTCGCTGCAGCGAGCCGAACGAGCGACGTGTAAGCTACAACCAGCGCCACCTACACAGCGCCGGTCGAGGCATCGGTGGAGAGCGTCAGCGCAGGCGGCGCGGTCTTCACACTTCCCTATTCTAGCCACTGTACCTCAAACGCCGCACAGAGCCGATTCCAAGCTTGGCTTGGCTTGGCCTGCTGTTTGGCCGTGGTAGCTGTTCAATGGATACGTGACTGGCTAAAGCCAAATGGCAACTGTTACGTGTAGCCAACAAACATAGCCTTCGAGATCGGTAACTTCTGCGTGGATTTTTTGACACTGGCACGACCTCCAGTTATAGCCAGTGCAACATTTCAGTGCTGGCAACCTAGTAAAAATATCGCAAACATTGCTGACAGCTTGTTATGGCGTTCAACGTCGCACTCTATCAGCCAGCCGGAGTCCGAAAAATCGAACGGCGGGCTGTGGGGCGTCCGAATTTTCGGTCGTGAGTTTACATTACTTCAATGGGACGAGTGGCGGTGCCGCGAAGGTGTCCGAATAAACGAGCATGTCCGAATTTTCGGCGTCCGAATAAACGGTCGGCAACTGTATAGCAGCATCATCCACTTCTGTTGTTTTACAGCGAAAGCTGTTTTATGAGATCACAACAAGGGCCATTTTTGGGGCCGTAATTGTCCGCCGCCGCTAGCATTTGTAACCACTATTCTGGGAAATAAGAAAAAAACGAAATAAAAATAAAATATCCAGGATGGAACGAGGTTCGAACCTGGGCCCTCTGCGTGGGAGCCCAGTGTTCTACCTCATAGCCATGCCGGTGCTTGAAACTGCTTTGCAAAAAGACCCTATAGAAGCTTCACGTCGGGAAGGAACCACGTTAACACATGTAATGTAGTGTGATAGAAGAGTAAAATAAACAAGCAGGCATCACGCAATACGAATACGCAACGAGTTGGTTGTTGAATGCTTGCAACCAATTACAAAGGGCTCTGCCATAATTCTTCATCGTCATTAGCCACAGCATCAACCAAGTGCACATAATGCCTTACAGGTGTTAAGCGGGTACCACGGTTCTCCGCAGAATGACGAAAAATTGCGTAGTGGTTGCTTCCCTACTTCATAAAAATTATGATGATTTATAGCGTACAGTGGAACCTCGATTATACGTCCCCCGGTTTTCCGACGACCCGCATTTTACGACGAATCAGTTTGGTCCCGGCAAAACCCCCATGGAAATATTGTATTTAAAACCTTGGTTATACGGCACAATTTTACGCCATTCCCGCATCTTACAATGGCTTTTCAATTCCGTCCGAGAAAAAACACCACCTTTATTCGAATCGGACGCCGACAAAAATATTCTCAAGTGCAAAATAAGAACTTAAGTTTCCCTAGGTTGTCGATTAGAAAAGTAGAGAGTGAGACAGTATGCCTTCTTAGAATGGAAAATTTATTTTCCAGGCAGTTCATGCACTTCTGTGATTCAGTTTCCCTGATTTTTAAGATCGCTTCAGGATATGCCTCGATCGCGTGCGTATCCAGAGTCGTTACCTAGACAAGCTCTATCTGGTACACGGAAAAGCTCCAACTGGCCGTAAAGCACATCTTTGAGATCTGGGTATTTTCACGTTTTCGGTCCGTGGAAACTTTTCGTGGTTGACATCCAGCTGATCTCCTGCATTTGTTTGCAGCACTCGCAGTCACAGGCCTTGAGCACGCTAAAGGACGCGACGCAGCTATTTTCACAGTGCAAAATAACTTTCGCTTGACATGGACGTTCATAATAACAGCGGGACATCACACAAGGGACTTCACAAGGGAACAAATATGATGCGCACAGCTCAGTCACGCACGAAAGTATCCTACGCAAACTCGTGCTCCGTCGCCATTATGTGATGGCGATGACACTGTGTCTGACTATTCTGACGGGAGGCTGTTGCCGACGCGGTTTCGGTTTCGTTTTCATGTGCAGGCACTTCTCAGGCTCGATTTATCGGGAGAAAGATGCGCGTTGGATTCGATATTTTAAAGTCAAGAATAACGACTCGCTCACACTTCATTTAACAAAGTAATGCTGCCATTAGCTGCCATTTTCAAAACTAATTTAATCTATCATCCTTGGAGAACCTCAGGGTCGTGTCATGGGCTGTTGAGGCGGTCTCCCCCTTTTATTGCGATAGCAATTATATGGACAGTCTCGGCTGGATTTTGCCGTCGCCGTCGCCGCCGTCATGCACCGTATATGTATACGTATGTATATATATATAAAGGCCCCAAAGAAAAATAACTAAGAAAAATGCTTCCGAAGCGCGGAATCGAACCAGGGACCTCTTGTTCCGCAGCGAGCGGCGCTATCCACTACGCCACGAAACGCAGATCCTCCACGTAGCTAACGGCGAGCGTTATATACACACCATTTAGCGCTGGACGGACTCAGAGACAGGAGGCGATAATAAGCGTTTCTTCATTACCAGCGAGGTGGCACTAGGAGCCCGACGGGCGCATTTAAAAGTCGTCGGCGAGCTCGCTCGCTTCTTCTTATATTTGCGCATGGGAGAAGCTTGCCCTTCCGCTGTCTGCTCGCGCGGTGTTTTCGTGGCGAGGGGTAGAGGAATGTTTCACGCTTTCGCCGTGATGTCCGCGCTCATGTTACGGCGCGTACGAATGTCACTCGAGCTCAGGGACGCCGCTAAACGAACAAACAGAAGATGAGCGCGAACTATCAAGTGTCACAGCTCGGCACTTGAAGCACGCTAGTTTCCTTCGCTGCTTCGGCCGCCTTTGCAACAGAAGCGCTGTTCAAACTGAGAGTATCCATTGGCGAGCCTCACTTCGTATAGCATTAGTTCCTTGCTATCGCATTCATTGCTTCGCCCTTGCGGCGAAACTGTGACTTTTTTGGGCAAAGCTGTCTACCACTGCCAATATTTTCAGTTTTTCGATTATACGACGCCCGGATTATACGACGGTTTTGCGTGGTCCCCTCAAAGTCGTAAAATCGAGGTTCCACTGTAGTGGGTTGCTCACAAGTGCACAGCGGCGTAGCCAGAAATTTTTTTCGGGGGGGGGGGGGGGGGGTGGGGGGGGGTTCAACCATACTTTATGGATGTTCGTGCGCGTGTATATATACGCCAGCAAAACTGAAAAAATTTCGAGGGGGGGGGGTTAACCCCCCCCCCCTGGCTACGCCCCTGCAAGTGCACTTCTATTGGTTGCCAAGGAAGCCCATAAGGCTCCCATGATCATTTCCTCAGGGTCTCAATAAAGTTAATTCCCTCTCTCCCTCTCCTTCTCACATTAACGTATGTTATAAAGCGTGGTGGGAGAGTTAAGGGGGGACGCGGCTTTGGCATCGCGAAATTTGGCCAAAAAATCGATTTTTTGAAAATCTCATTTTCACATTCTGTGACCCCTTTTCTATCTAATTTCGAAGTTTCGTCCCTGAAAACGGCATAGAAATGACGTAAAAATTTTTTATCGAAGCTAGGGTGGCGATGAATTTCACGGAAATTGCGAAAAAACGGCGTTTTTCGAGCCGCGATACCTCCGCAACCGCGTAACCTAGCGCCGCCATCTTTGTCTCTATGGATAGCGCGATTCTTCCGTTTCAAATTTGCCGCCTCGGCTGGCTGAACCAGGCAAGAGCAAGCGCACAGCAAGCCAAAGTTTAGAGGTACCAAGACAGTTTCCGATTGGCGACGCACGTCACGTGACTGTATGGCGGCTCCGCATTGGTCGTCCGTGCGGTCGCTTGTAGCAATCGGCGCAAAGGTCGTCTGCTATATATGCGCTGGCGGTGCTGACGGGCCGCTTACTGTGAGCGTTTTCAACTTGTTGCGGCGTGGTTTCGAGATCGCATCGCCCTGTGATAAGACCGGCGCTCGTGAGAGAAAAACGTTGTTGTCCAGTTTGGCGCATCGCAGTTTTGAGATCGGTTCCCACATGCGATCATGGACCGGCAATAGTTCAAGAAGAAACACAAGACTGCGCAGCGATTTGGTGCTCGTAAGCCGAAGCCGCCGATCGTGAAAAAGAAATTCAGTCCGGCAACTTCTGCGAGCAGCGACGACGGCGCGTGGCACGACGAGGACTCGCAGCCGAGCACAAGCACGCACGGAGCATCGTCCGCGAGCATCGGCGAAACTGTTGATATGCCGTGGGAGCAGTGCTTTGTGCTGTCGGAGGAAACATCCGTTCGTCGTTCCGCGCAAGCTGCAGACATCGCGGATGCTAAGCCTAGCACTTCACGCGAGGATGTAGACATCGCGGATGCTCAGCTAAGCACTTCGCGCGAGGATGTAGACATCGCGGATGCTCAGCCAAGCACTTCGCGCGAGGATGTAGACATCGCGGATGCTCAGCCAAGCACTTCGCGCGAGGATGCGAGGTCGTCTACCAGCACCACCAGTAGCACGATTCGGGCCCGATTAGAGCCTCGTTTCGTGTCAGCGGAGGCATCTCGCAAACGCGCCGCGGCTGTTCAGGAGTCTCTAAGAGCAGTGTCTGCGACGGAGCGCAAGATGTCATTGATGGACCAAGGGGACGAGAGTGACATCGAAACGGAAGACGAAGATGAGTTTTTCCTCGTGCAACGCGCGGCCCTGAATGGTCTGTTAGGCAGTGCCCTGTGCCCGCAGTGCAAAGAGCCGGGACTCAAGATGAAGCACGGAACTAAGCACGGGTTAGCAGTAAAGATGGTGCTCACCTGCACTGCTTGCAGCGCAGACGCGAAAAATGCGTGGTCGTCGCCGCGAATGGAAAGCAGCAAGTCATTTGAAGTGAATATTCGGGCCATGCAAGCTATAAAAACGATTGGAAAGAGATCAGCTGCGCTCAGCGATTTTTGGTCAGTGATGAATGTATCACATAGGGAAATTCACCACAAGACTTTTCAAAGGCATCTCAAGGGGAAATTTCGGCCTGCTGGCGCAGCAGCTGCAGCAAATGTGTTTTCCGACGCTGTTGCAGCCGTTCGCGATGTGTACAGCCAAATGGAGGGAACACCCACCAAGAATGTCACAGTGGTGTACGACGGGACGTGGATGACACACGGCCACGCGTCCCACATCGGCGTGGGCACGGTCATTGAGTTCTATACCGGACTAGTGCTTGACAGTGTTGTCCTGTCAAATTACTGTCATGGATGTGCTGTGGGCCCCAAAGAAAGTGACGATGGCTACAGTGAGTGGAAGGAAGCGCATGTTTGCCAGAAAAACACAGAGGCAAACTCTAGCCAAATGGAAGTCGAAGCAGCCCTCATACTGTTTCGGCGCTCACTAAAAAAAAATGACCTGCGTTACACAACCATCGTTTGCGATGGCGACAGCCGCACTTTCTTAGCTCTGTGTCAGGACCAGACTTATGGTTTTATACCCCTGAAGAAAGAAGATTGTACCAATCATGTTAAAAAGAGGATGGGCACAGCCCTGCGGACCATCGTCACAAAGAGCAAGAAAGACCAACCTATTGGCGGAAAAGGTGGCCTTACACAAAGTTTGATCAAGCAACTGACTGACTATTATGGCCAAGCCCTTAGGCAGCATGATGAAGTGGAGGATATGCAGCGAGCGGTCATGGCTACATTCTACCACACCACTTCGACTGACCAGGATCCACACCACGAACTTTGCCCACCAGGTCCTGATAGCTGGTGCAGACACCGGGCTGCAGAAGCTAAAGGTGAACCACAGCCACCCCATAAGTACCACCTGGGACGACACGTTGCTGCTGCCCTGCTGCCTGTGTACCAGCGACTTTCGGACCCACAGCTTCTTGAGCGGTGCCAGGGCAAAAAAACTCAAAATGCTGCCGAAAGCCTGCACTCAATTATTTGGTCGATTCTGCCCAAAGAAGAGCATGCCTCATTGATAGCTGCAGAAACTGCTGTCAGTGAAGCAATCTGCAGGTATAATGCTGGGAACCTCCATGCCTACACCCAACTATGCACATCTCTTGGTCTCCAACCTGGACGCCATGCACTTCGTAGAGCAGCCGAAAAAGATGCCATGCGGAAAAAAAAGGCTGTGAAAGCTCATCAGGCTAAAGGTCAGATGGCCAAGCGACGCCGCACAGCAAAGGACACTAAGGACTACAACCCTGGTGCCTATTAGGCATGTAAACGTGACACAAAACTTTGAACCTCGTTTTCTCAATACCGTTTTTTTGGCATGTAGCTCAGCTCGTGGAGCAGATATCTTCGCAACTACTTGACAGATTTTGATTCCGTTTTTTTTTTTTTTTTTTGTAATGCTCCTTGAACTGTGCTTCAGGGGGCTGCGTTCTTATTTTTTTAATTTAGCCTTTTAAAAATTTTTGGTAGGGTTTCTTGTTTGTAGTGCAAATGTGCTCATTGAAGTATCAGTGGAGAAAACATGAACGACAATTTTTAGTGTTGCAAAAAAATTATTTTGAAAACGCAGCCCCCTTCAGCATACATTCGCCTCTGCACACAGTGTTTACCAACTTTTTATGTCATTTTTTAAACTCTCCAGCCGCTCCACGAGGTCCAGTAATGAAATTATTTGTTTCTCAGGAAGTTTTCGTGATATCATCTTGAAATTTTTATGGAAGCATTATGAGGTCATTCTTAGTCTTTGTGCCAATTTTCATCAAGATCTAACCAGAAACAAAAAAGTTCGTTCCGAAGGGCACGTCCCCCCTTAAATAATGACCGGGCGTCACACAACACAAATTACGTAACTAGTAGGTCATTTAAACCTTCGAACACATTATAGAGCGCTCAGCCATAATTCTTCATCGTCATGAACCGTCGCATCAACAAAGAGCACATACTGCCTTACAGATGGTACCTCGCTTCTCCACAGAATGACGAATAATATCGTGGTAGGTGCTTCCCAAATTCACAAAAATTATGATTTGTGGCATAGTGGGTGTGTTGCTAGTGTTCTTGTATTAGTAGGCACAAGAGAGTTCATAACGGGCTCTAGAAATACTGCTCTTCCAGCTTTCGCTGTGACTGTGCTGTTCTTTCCACGCAGGCCTGGCAGGTTTTTTTTTTTTTTTGCTTTTTATTTTATAAACAAGACGTCGTTGTTCATTGGATGTAGCCATATACGTTTTAGCAATTGTGAGGGAGTAACATTGTCGTTATATAATAAGTGACACCATTTCACTTACAAGTTACTCAAATGAAAAAGTAGCAAGTTATAGTTAGAGGTTACCTGACGCAGTAATGGGCCGGTGTCAACGCATTATATGTAACTAGTCGCTGCCCGCGACCATGCACACATGACTAAATTTTTGCCATTTTTCTCACCCTGCCCCGATACAGTGGCATATGCAGTCTCGTGTTCACCAAGGACGGGGAGGGCTTCTACCTGAGCTCTCCATGCGAGTTCGAGCGATTCTCCTTGTCGGCCAAGCGAATGGTGGCCCCCCACTGCCAGGTGGACCTTCCTGAAGGGGCTCGACCTCAGCCCCCGCAGCCCCAGGAACCCCAAGGGGGCAAGGAAGAAGAGAAAGTAGAGGCAGCAGCGCCTGCCGCGTCGGCCACCGAGGGGGAGGAGCCGAAGGAAGCCGACAGCAAGGCCGCATCCACCAGCGAAGCCAAGCCCGAGGAAGCGACGGAGACGGCAGAGAAGAAGCCTGAGCTGTCCTCCTCGGCTGCCACGTCCCCGACGTCACCAAAGGAGGAGTCATCAGAAGGCGGCGATGACGACAAAGGTGGTCTGGACTCCCCGCCAGACAGGTTCGTGCGCTGTTTTTGCAGTGATTTGCTGTTACAAACTCTTTTTGGGCTTAGAAAATGGGTGGGTAGTAGGTGCTACCTTATTCCCTCACGGTCCGGAACCTTTACCCGCCTGTTTGTCTGTTCCAGTCTGAAACTAAAGAAAAGCAAAGCTCAAGTAAAAGAAGTTTAATTATACAGTAAAAGCTCGTTAATTCGGATTTCTAGGGACCGGAAAAAATGTCCGAATTAACCGAATGTCCGAATTATCGAATGGTCAAAATAAACACAATAAATGCACGAGTTTTTTCAACATACCTTTACTTAACAAAGTAATCGCGGATGCTTGTGTTTTCGAGCAGAAATTCGCGCGGACACAATTTTTCTGAGCCCCTCAAGGTGCTCAGCAGCTCGCATGATGTCTGCAGTACCACAAAAGTTTCACCCGTCATCCACGCTTTTCGGTTGGCACGGTAATCCACGGGAAGATTGTTGATGTTCTTAAAGCAGCATGGCTTTTGAACCTTTCCGATAACGAGAAGCGGCAAGCGCTCTGTTCCTGTCACGTTGGGGGATAAAAGTACGGTTACTCGTTCCTTGCTTCTTGCCGCCGATTGAAGGATCCCCTTTCATCACTCTTCATCACTTCTTGTCGGGAGAGCCCGTTATTCAGAGCACGCAAAATTTCTACTTTGGTGGTGAAGTCCTTGGCTTCTTACTTGGGCCGCTTCGCTGGCGTTGCCATCGGCGGAGAGTGCGGTCGCACGAGAAGTCGGCACAAAAGCACCAGCAACGATCAAGCTAAAGGAGCCGTACTGAAACTTTCCTCAATAAATCGGCGATCAACGATGCAGCACACCAGCGGGAACAAAGCAACAAAACCCACACGCGAAAAAAAGGCGTTCAACCAGTCTCAATCCAAGCCAAGTCAATAATTGATGTTCATGGCGATGCTGCGTTTGAGCTTCACTTTTGTTCCGAATTGTTCTTTTTTCGTTTTCGAGCCTCGCCAGCGGCCCGAAAGTCGCCGAATTATCCGATTTGCGGTCAAATCTGTCCGAAATAACGAGCGCCCAGTCTCATAGAGTGATGCGTATATTTACAGGGACCAGATGAAGTGTCCGAATTAACCGATTTTCCGAATTAACGAGAGTCGAATTAACGAGCTTTTACTGTATTAAGTAGCGGTACAGTCGCCGACCGTTTATTCGGACTCGACGGGAACCGCTGAAAAGTCCGATTAATCGGGAGTCCGAAAAAACGGATTCACTCGAAAAAAAGCACTTTTATTGGCCCGATCGCCCGAAAAAACTGTCTATGCGCGTCTGCACACACACACGCTTACGCGCGACCACGTCGGCCTGTACCTCTGCGAGTGTCTGGCCGTCGCTGTAGACAGACAACAGCATCGATATGGCCTGCGCCAAGTCCGCATTTGATGGTTGTGGTGCGGGCGGCGCGTCATCGTCGGAGTCACTGTCCGCCAGCGCCGGCTCACAGACCTGACGGACGATCTCGTCATCGTCCAACTCTGCGCAAGGCAAAACGGCACTGTCGATGTTCGCGAACTCTTCAAACGTACCCGCCCCCACATCGACCCCGCTAGCACGGAGGTCGTCCAAAATGTCCGCTGCTGCGGTAGGCGGACACTCAACCGCGGGGTTCTGGTCTGTGGCACTGTCCTCAATCCCAGTCATAAATCCTGCGTGGCGGAAGCAGTTGTGGATCGTTTCCTGAGTCACTGACTTCCAGGCATCGGACAACATGCTGATGGCCGTCAGAACATCAACGACGTAGTTTTTGTTACTGTCGACGCATAACAGCATACGATTCAGGAGGCGCGACCGGTAATGAACTTTCAAGTTTTTGATCACGCCCTGGTCCATGGGCTGCAACACGCTTGTCGTGTTAGGCGGCAAAAACTCAACTGTCATAGCCTTCAAGTTGTCGATATGCCCATGGGCACCGCAGTTGTCGACGAACATCAGCACCTTGCGATTTTGCTGTTCGTACCGGCGGTCGAGCTTGCGAAGGTACTGCTCGAAGAGGTTTTGCGTAATCCACGCCTTCGAATTTGCTTCATACCACACAGGGAGTGATTTGACGCCTTTAAAACATCTCGGATTCTTTGATTTCCCTATTACGAGGAGTGGAAGTTTCTTCGTCCCCGTCATGTTGCCTCCTACAACAACTGTTAGACGCTCCTTGCTATGCTTCCCCCCATGACAGGGTTCGCCAGACAAAGCTAACGTCTTGTCGGGCAGCATCTTATAGAAAAGTCCAGTCTCGTCACAATTAAAGACGTTTTCTGGTGGATGCTGGTGCAGCAGTGCGCACAGCTTGTCGGCGCGGTAGTTGGTCACGAGCGTTTGGTCGACGGAACCACTCTTGCCGCACATTCGCTTGAAGGCCAGGTCGTACCTTTTCTTAGAGTTGCGCAACCAGCCATCACTGAACCTGCAGCCGGTAATATCCATGCGCAGGGCGAGCGTCTCTGCTTTCTGTCTGAGCAGATCGCCAGACACGGGTATATTCCTAGCCACCGTGGCACCCAACCACATGTTCAGCGCCTCTTCAAGCTGCGGGTGGCTGCCGTCCCAGAAATTTTTTTGCGTACCCGCAGACGCTTTCTCAGCTGCCTCCAGGATCTTAGCCTTCTGCTTGAGGTAGTCCGAGACGGTTTGCTTGGAAACGGAAAATTCCCGAGCAACTTCAGACTGAGGTCGGCCGCCTTCTACCTGGCGAATTATCTCCGCTTTCTTCGCCATCGTGAGCGTCTTGTAGCTCCCACGTTGGCCGCGTTTCTTCACTCCCGACGGCGCAGCAACGGGTGGCGTCGGAGCCATTTCAGCACGCCACGGAACACGCAAGAGACGAGAACACAGAGAACAAGACGAACCAGGCCTAGCCGCAGAAGCAACTGACTGACACCACTGACATGCTGACACACGCCAAACGCCACAGCGAACAGACTCCGTAGGTGGCTTGGCTTGGCCGCTCGACTGGCTAAAACAAAAAAAAAACGTGTCGCCAAACATAGCCTTCGAGATCGGCAATGGCGATTTCTGCGTGCATTTTGACAATGGCCCGACGTCCATCCATAGCTAGTGCAGCATATCAGTGCTGGCAACCTAGCAAACGTATTGTTAACGTCGCTGTCAGCGTGTCATGGCGTACGGCGACGCATCCGGTCAGTCAAACGGAGTCCGAATAATCGAACGGCGCACAGCGGGGCGTCCGAATTTTCGGTCGTGAGTTTACATTAGGTTCAATGGGGCGAGTGGCGGTGCCAC
>NC_051179.1:44907522-45041629 GCF_013339695.2 Rhipicephalus sanguineus | reverse complement strand
TGAATAGTTTTCAGACTACAACTAGGTCAGAGATCTTTCACTTCTCCAGCTTCTGTTAAAGTGGGAAGACTGCGGCGAATATGAATGGCGATGCGAACCGCGCTGCCAACTGCCGGTTTTCTGAAAGAGATTCGTTAGATCCATGGAGATTGCAGCTGTGGGTAAAGCTTGTTGCTTCTCGCCCTGCAACGTAAGGCCGAGGTGCACCAAACCCTTAATCGACACGTTTTACTATAGCTCGCAAAACTACTGGCACACAGCCGGCCTAGACAACAACCGACCGGATTAAGCGCAGGTTTCGTATTCGCACGCAAGCCGTGCCAACTTATAGTGATTGATGTCTTAACTATGACTCGGAGTGTCCACTTGGCGGAGCGCGAAAGCGACAGAGTTACTGTATGTGCTACCAGAGCTACTTTTGGTAGCATTTCAGTAACTCTAGAGAGCAATTTGTTCTCACCTCTTCTTTTTATCTAATAGGCAGAGAGTAGATCACCCATGTGGCTAGGACGTGGTCGCCACGTCCACTGATACAAAAGGTTGGTCACATCATCACCATCGTCATCATCATTTGATTCAAAAGCGGCGCGGCGGCCGTTGCGCGAGACACACGCCTCTCTCTAGCGTTAAGTCCAAATTAGCATGCATTTTGAAACATTTCTTAGCGGCACGAGCAACGAGTGAAACTCTTGTTTCTCTCCACGCACTTGTCGGTCGAGCAACTACTTCTGCTTTTCAGAATGCTCAGAAAAAAACCCTTCAAATAATAAACTGGGTAAGAAATCGATTGTTCTTGGCTCAAGTTATACGGGTGTCACACAGACAATATTGATCGCGATCAAGGCCGATACGGATTAGGCTCGATGTGGATCAGGTGCTGCTTCACGGTCACTTTTAATCGCGATCAGGCCCGATTGGGATCACAGCGATCGCGATGTGCGCGTCTGTGCCAAACTCCACCAGAGGTTGGTTTGGGGCGTGTAGCAGCGACGACTGTCGATGGCGATCAGGAAGTCCGATCCACATAGGCCCTGTTCCGATCAAAAGTGCCCTAGTGTGACACCGTAGAAATCTAGGATTAGGGTAGGCCTAGATTTTTCTTTTGTCAGTTGCGTCTGTGTTCTCGTCAAAGAAAACGACGATATATGCGAGTTCACGGTTATCTCAGCGTCAATGCTTTTGAGGAACATATCTGGATTTTACGTGCCAAAACCACCGTATGATTATGAGCACCCGCAGTGGAGGGAACCGGAAATTCTGACCACCTGGGATTCTCTAAAGTGCACCTAAATCTGAGTGCCCGAGACTCCAGCCTTTCGCTTGCCATCGAAATGCGACCACCTCCTAAACGTGCGCACGGCGGGGGGGGGGGGGGGTCAGGGGGGGCGGCCGCCCCCCCTATTCACCTTAGAGGGGGGGGGGCGCTAAGTAGCCCCACACATAGACATAATAGGGAGGAGGGCGCTGCGACTCGGGGCGGGGGGGCGCAAATGTCATCGCCATACATTCACATAAGGGGGGCGAGGGGCCGCAATGTCATCGCCATACCTTCACATCTTGGCCCCTTGAAGGGGAACACTGCGCACGCCTATGACCCGCAGCGACTACTGCCACTGGTTTACACCGGCAGTTAAGTAGAACAAGTGGGTCACTGTAATATTACCTTTGCATACTTCTTGCTAGGCATCATTAGATGTCGCTACCAGCGTCATTGCATGCCGTGTGCTTCTCCGCGAACCCGATAGATCGCCAAGGGTAAAAAATGTCTGCGAGCTAAAACTTTCCAATAATAATAGAGTTTCTGCGACAAACACTCACAAGACGATGAATCGGTGTGTCAATGTGACCTGACAACTTTGAAAAAAAAAAAAGCATGTCATTCCACGCCGTGAAAGCCTACGGACAGCCAAGCTGTGCCCTTTTCGCCAGGTATTACATTTTGCTCCTAAGTTTAGGCGCAGTTTCACTAAGGATTTCTTTGTTGTGTCTTTGTTTTTCAGGCTAAGCCACGCGGATCTCGCGTGACGATATGCTCAATCACGGCAGCGCTTGAACGCTATGGTAGCGTTCCAGGTGGCCGCGTACCACTCTATCCAACCACTCAGCCAAATGGGCATTACTGTCACATCTGCGCTGGAACGCAAGCAGTGTTTCAGGGCTACTGCTGTGCCTAACATGCATGGCCGCGCTGGTACCGTTCCCCGCGGCCGCAACTCTCGTACCCCATTCAGTCACACTCCTATCCGAGGTTGATCACGTGACCTCCTCCCCTATCCCCTCTCAGGAGACTCCTCCTTTCCCTCTGGTCACGGACGCCCACACGACACCGGCGGCGCATGGTCCGCAAGGACAACTCTGCTGTAAATAGAAGGCCGGTGGGTGGTGGTGGGGGGGGGGGGTGAGATAAACAAACAGGGTACAGACGACTTTCTTTCTTCGTCATAGTTCATTTTTTATTGCGGAATGTGCGACACCGTTTTTGAGAAAGATGAAACCTGGTGAAATGTCAGCAGCACGGGAAATAAAAGAGGGGAAGGGAGGTGGATGAGGAGGAGAGGAGTTTTCAAGTTTTGCACAACCTTGAGACAAAGTTCATGTCCAACTGAGAACAAGATGCACTGGGGATTCCTTTTTTTTTTCTTCATGTGGAGGACCATCATATAACAGTCTCTCACTCCCCGGTCAAAAAAAAAAAAAAAAACATTAGCAACAAAAAAAGAAGGTGCTTTGATAGCGCGTACAGTGATTCAACAACATCCACGATGCTGGCGACACAAGCGCAGAACTTGGAACACTTAATGAGTCACACAAGCATTAAAAACAGCGACAAACGAACTCAAAATGTGCATTATCGTTCTCTCTGACGCTCTGTGAACATCCGACTAGCCGCAATTTGGCAAGCAACAGCAATCTATTAGACAAAAGAACATTTCCAAACATTTCGCCCTTTCATCGTCATCTGCAAACAAATCGCGGCACTCTCATTCATCTGTTGCGCGCACATCAGGTGTCAGATCACCTGATATCTCCTCCTTGCTCACTGTAATACCCTGCCAGCTTTCTTCCAAGCCACGATACAACGACGGTCTGGTCCTTCAAAGAAAAAAGAAAAAAAGAAACGTGAACCATTCGAAGCCCTTTGCAATTTCATTTAATCGAGTCGGACAAACCTACGGATGTCGTTACTTTAGAGACGACGCAGCGAGTGCCAAGATGTGTTAAATTTTCAAACATCTAAGTAAATTTCTTCGATTTACTCAAAACCGACAGCCACCGTGCATAAACTATGTACAGCAAGTGCCGATGGTATGTGTTCACAATTCTTTCCCTGGACCAGCTAACGCCAGACTTGTACTCGGCGAAATAGATTTGTCAAAGAATCTTTTGTAGTCGCTTTCTAGAACTAAAAACATGTTAATGCAGAGCCATTTCGAACGCTTTAACTTGAAGGCGGGTCGGGTGGCAACAAATTTTGAAGCGCAGCAAAAGAAGAAGCAGAAAAAAAAAAGAAACAACGCGAAAGGCAAGCACTAGAATTCTAGACCTCACCGCGTTGTGTATGTACTGCAACGCGCCATGCGATTATTAAATAGAACGACATATAAAGAAAAAAAAGAGAAGACGCGGAAATGCAAGCCATTATTATATGTCAATAAGGGGGAGGGGGGCAGCGTAGAAATAGCGATATCTATACAAGGGGGCGAGTAACAGTCAAGAGATTTGCGCGAAAGCTTTTAAAAGTCACAGTGCGTCCTTCCGATAGCCACAGTATTGTTATTGCACATAAAAAAAGGAACAGATGGTTCGCATGCAAGCAGCAGTTGCGGCATACGGTTGGGTCACCTGGTCTCGCATTTCGCGGCCGGGACCCTAGAAAAAAAAATAATAAAGAAACGGCTGACAGAAGGCGCCACCTTGACACGTCGGAAAAATTTATACACAATACGTCTCGTGCGGTTATACACTTAATGCATCGGTGTCAACTTCTCCGAAGAAAAAAAAAACAAAAAAAAGAACACGTACATCATTCTCAGTGTGTGTTTAAGTGCGTGTGTGTCTTTTTATGATGTGTTGGACGTGAAAGAAAGAAAAGAATGTGGTGTATTTTGCGTGTGAACATTATTTACATAGCGCTCGCGTGCTCACGTCTAAAATGAAGATGATAGATCGAGAAAGAACAAATTATAACTAAACATGCACCGCCTTTCCTGTTTGTCTATCTTTCTCTCGCTTTTTTTTCTTTTTCTATGCACGCTACCGATACACGGCTGACACGCGTTGCACACCAGCGAAGAATGGGGTAAAGAGAGGTTACAACTGAAAAAGGCACATTCATATGTATGTATATTATACGTGTGGTGGCTGTGGCGGTGGATTGAGACCTCTTGAATTCTCTGGTACATCCCCAGTCGCCTATATCCCTCGCCATAAACAGTAGCGCTAACTCGCGATCATTCGAGACACGGGTTCGACTCCGCAACACTTCCATTTCTCTGTCCGTAACAGGGGGTTACTGTCCTGGACACTGCAAGATACCGCCGCTATTCCGCCATCTTCTCGAATTCCGCCATCTTGTCAGTTCTGATTGGCCCAGAGGGCCGCTGCGGCCTCTCCGATTGGTTCAAGATGCCGCCATTACGGAATCTGACAAAAAAATAACATATGGAGGAATTCGACAGTGTACAGAACAGCAACACCGGGTCACGCTGTATACTATGCATATATACATACGAGCGCAAGTTCCGTGCAATCAACACGTCCTCGTCCGCAAGACGAGCCGCATATAAACACCTAAAACCGCGGCAGGATCACACGACGTCGGCAGGTGCTTTGATACCGTGAGACAGTGACGGGAGCTTTTTTTTTTTCTTAAAGAGGATATGTGACAAACACTGGCGCTCGCCCACATAGGATATACCATATATATTTTCACATGCACGACCCGCTTGAATTCTATAGAGAATTATATAGAAAGAAAGGGTGCTTATAGAAGAGATTGGATGCGCGACGAGACATGGGGTATTTTTGTGAGCGGCTCGGTGCGATCGGCGGGGGGGGGGGGGGGGGGGGGGGGGGTGAACGTTTACGAGGAGATGTCTGGTAAAGAAGAAAAAAAAAACAAAAATAAAAATTAATAGAAAGCGTCGAGGTGTGGTGGTGGTGGTTATGGCAGCAAAAAAAGGTCAGCCAATAGTTTCTTTTTTTCTTTTCATTTTGTTAATGTCACGAGCCACCTTAAGCGGCGACCACCACGTATCGGCGCCTTCATTCTCAAGCATGGTCGCAAATATAAATTTTGCGAGACGTTTTCTAACCATTTCAACTACTCCTGTCCGGCTCCGCACACCCGCCGTGGCAACTCGAGACACCAACAAGAAATAGCTTTTCCATAAGGTTCAACCTATCATCATATAACAATGTTTAACCCGACGCGAAGGGCAAGCACACGTAGGCAGCATTACATCACACCACAGTCTCTTAACTGTACACAGCGATATCTCACAGAACGCAGCTCGCAATGCCGCAGGAACGCTCCGCATGCTCAGTCAACACTTCGCGAGGACTTCGCTAAACGCGCACACCAGTCAATCATTATACAAAGACATTGCAAGAAATAAATTCCAGGAGAGGCGCGATCAACTTGCGTCTCCTCAATTAACGGCTGAATTGAGTTATGAAGGCTATGCAATCGTGAAGAAAACGGTCCCTAATTCTGCGGTAGTAGAAGAATCATCGGGATGTCTAAATTAGGTTATTTGTTATAGATGAACATTCTGCAAGCAAAGGAAAAACATTACAAGAAACAACGCTAGCAAAAAGGGATATCAAGGCATTCAATTTCGTAGCGCCATGGATTGCCAGGCTCTTGTTCATCTGTATGCTCGTGCTACGGAAAAAAAGTAATAAAATTGTCGTGGCTTCAGTCTCCCACAAGCTTTGGAAGGCTAACTAAGCCGTTTCTTACATTTCTTACAAGGTGGCTAGGCATGTCCCATGGCTTACGCCTCACATCCTATCAATACTTAAAGCTTTTTATATGGTGTGTGTAAGTGATGTTGACATACGTGGAAAAAGGAAGACCGCTAAATCGGTTTGAGCGTCGTTAAAGTCTGCCAGCGTGCGCTCGTAATTGAGCGCAGGTAAAGGAAAGGTAACGAAGGAAAAAAAAAAAGGTAGTAATAGTGTGTGAAAATGTTCATTTGTTGGGATATTCTTGAGGACCTTATGTACAGACGCGGCCAGCATAAGCAAATGGCGCTAGCAGCTGCAAACTCTTGATAAAAGTACAATTGATCTAAGAAAACAAGGTCAAGATACCCGCCGCCCCGTCCCCTCTGAAATCAACGCTGCTTTGTCGCAGGGTTTCTACACAGTGCACCTAACTTCTATGCTCAGTTAGGTGGAAAACACCTAGCACCAAAGCTTCAGCAAGGCGGGTAGCTCATTTTTTATCGACTCTACGAGGCTTCGGCTTCAGGATTTATCTCTCTTTTTTCTAGTTCGCGAAACCCCGAAGCGAGCATGGTCGACATTCTTTTTTATGCCGCGAAACTATTTATAACCGTTAGCTCGGACTTCCTAAGAAAATCGGCTAAAGCTCGAGCAGGCAAGCTTTTCTTCCGAGATGACAAGTACAGACGGGTACAATGCTAAAGGGAACACTTGCGCACAGGGAATGTCCGGATTCAGCTTTCTTGGAAACGTGTCTCAAATTTTCATAAGACTGCCGGTGGTAGACAGTTCTGACTCCTTTGTGACAGAGTATAGTCGGATACAACTTAAAAGTAAGTTCGGGAAGGCCCCGCCCAGATGACCGAAGCGCGGCAGCCAATCGCCTCCGCGACCAAAGGAATAGTCCCGCTCATGAACTCGGCTACCTTCTTGGAAGGCGGAGTCACCGGTCGTCCGGCTCGTGACGTCAGTCAGGGGTGTGCGCCTATTGGTACAGGCTTGTGTGCACCGGCCTTTGAGGAGCAAATCTAAAGTTGAATCCGACTATAGTGCCGTTCACGAACAATGTTTTCACACTCACTTGCAATTATGGGGCCAGCAGTATGAAGGGTGCTCATTCGAGCCTTCTAGCGTTCCCTTTAACTGTGGACAATACTGTACATTCTGAGGCCGCTTAGCGTTTTCCACAATCTATCAGTACGCGGACCGACCGTCCGCGGGACTGCACAAGAGCGCACACGCTGGCACTTTCTAGACAGAAGAATCCTCAGAGGGGACACGCGTTTGCCCGTAAAGCTAAACACTGTCTTTGCTTTGTAAATAATCTGTTCCTGAGCTAACCGATAAAGGTCAATGACAGCTAGCGTGTGAGATGGCACGTCGACCTACGCGTCATTGGCAGAGTGTGGCTACACTATCAACATATTGAAATATCAATATATTATAGATTGCGCTTAACAACACTTCAGCTTGGTCAAGAACTAAGCGAACCTGGTCCACTGCTGGTACTGAGAAACTTGTCGAAGCCATCAATTTTAAGGTTGCGCTGTCCATGTTTAGAGTACTCAAGAGGCACTTAATCCCCGAAATCACTTAGTAATCAGTTAATGTGAGCTTTCTTTAACATTACTTCGAACACGATTCGCATTCGCGTTGTTATTAGCATTAGGAAAAGTTCTTTAGATTACGAACTTTTTTTTCACGAGAAGGGTGTTACGTTTACCAGTTGATTTCGAACTACCCTGACGGAATTCCGGGTATAGGTTGAAATGCAGTCGAATTAAGGACAGAAAATTTGGAACTGCGCTATTCTGCACCGAAAGCTCATATCAAGCTTGGTCGATCTTCACGAACACGGTTACCGAGATTCGCGTCGTCACGTTGTGAGAGTTCAGTACTTTTTTACCCCCGGTTTAAATGTGTTGTGTCTCGTCAAACGCACCCAGCCCTGACGGTGAACAACTCACGTACAGGTGAAAGTCTCGCAAACGGTTGCCATTTTCTGAAGCTAACATTAAACCTAAACAGAAAGTAGAAGCTGTACGTAACACCGGGATACTTAAGACAAGGCCCGAACGGGAAGGGGCCAAGGGTATACCGACACACAGGCACGCACGGACAAACAAGAAAACGCAATCATACCCCATTCGTCTTGGGAGAAGCCAGAAAAAAATCGAAAGGTCGGGAAGGTCCGCATAGTTAGAAGTGATTTTACGATAGCAAAGCGGCTGGGGGTGAATACGGATCGATATTCCTGAGATGGCGGAATCGTCCGCTGTTGGCACGTGGAAATGGGGGGCGCGATGTGGTCGACCGATCGGCGTGCGCGCACGCGCACTCGGGGCGGGCGACTTGTCCGCGGATATGTGCAAAAGTGGCGCCGCTCTCATCATCTCATTGCGTCTCGCGACCCTTCTTTCTTTTTTTTTAACTCCTAAGAAAAAAGACGCCACGTCTTCTTCGCTAAACGGCTGGCCGGTAAAAACAGTCTTTCTCTTTGCGTGTTACGCACGCGCGCTTTCAGGTTCTCGAGACCGAAACTATAGAGCTGTGCTACTCACGGACGTCCAATCCGAACGCACGCATAACCTTTTCCACCTAGTCTCACGCTGTGACTAAAAAAAGAATGGCTAGTGACGCACAGACACCGATGTACATAAGCAGTACGGATTCACTTATAGTCGGATACAACTTAAGAAGTCCGGGGAGGACCCGCCCAGTCGACCAAAGCGCGGCAGCCGATCGCCTCCGCGACTAAAGAAATAGTCTCGCTCATGCTCTCCGAAGGCGGGGTCACTGGCCGCCCGTCTCGTGACGTCATGTTGGAATGCGCGCCCATTGGTTCAGGCTTGTGTGCAACTGCCTTTGAGGAGAAAATGCCGCGGAATTCTAAAGTTGTATCCGACTATAATGCTGATGAAGGCGATGCTCAGTGCTTCAATTAGACAACGTCTCGCAGTGTCACTAAACAAGGATAAAAAGAGATAAGCGAGTGTGAACAAGACAAAACCTTGGTGTCAACAAAACGGCCCCAGTGCGAACAACAAGACATGTGTATTCGTGTGTATGTGTGTGTGTTTGCGTGCGGCGTAGGCATTTACTGCTACTATACGGTGACCACAGCACATAAACCGCACAGCTGCTGTTATATATAGTATAGCTCAATGACGCGCGGACCTGTGACATGAAAATTCAGTTAAGACAGTTCCTTTGTACATTGAAATATGATCATATGCTTCCTTCGAAACGACGCTTTCATATGGGAACACGGGGAGGAAGGGATCCGCCGAGAACAACGAAGAAGGTAAAATAATGCACGTAAAAGTCCTTTGAAAAAGTTTGTTTGCGAAGAACAAATTCACACGGGCTAATACAGGTTAGCAGGCAGGCAGGCGGCTTCCTTTTTTTTTGGCGTCTGCCGTTATCTGCCGGAGACGCACAAACAACGCGCACGAACAGACACCATTGCGGAAGTTGTCCGGTTTTTCTTAACGCCCCAGCTGATAGACGCAGCGTACTCGCAGCAAGTGACGAAAATGGTTGGTTGGTTGTGGGTGGTGGGTCTACTTTTGGGTTTGGTGGTGGTTTTCGAAAGTCTCTCGTCCGCGATGCATTCGCGTCACAACGCCCATGGCTCGCTGAGCAGTGTTGCGACGAAAGGCGTGTTTCTCTTGCGGCCGTGTCTTTCGCACGAAGATGGCGAGTGTCTCTTTCTTCGAAACATTTCAACAGCGACGACCACCGAATGGAGCATGTGGCCTTTTGTTTTCTCAGACGGCGTGGTGACGAAGAGGTTGTTCGCTCATAAGCATAACGCTCCAAACGAGGGTGAAAATGAAGGCTAGTGAGGTAACGGCAGATGTTGATCGGCACCAGCAGACCACCGAAGGGGGCCTTTTTTTACTATCAGAGCAGAAAGCAAGAAACCGCTTCCAGAACGAAGCAAAGGCGGGATCGCATTGTTCGTCCTGCTTCTAGAGAACACATGGAACGACAACAAATCTTGACCGCAGAAAACCTTGGTTCCTGGTCTGATCGAGGGAGGGTTTGGTGGATGTCTTTGATAGATGCCGGTGGCTCGCGGCCCAGTTCTAGAGGTACACGGGTTCGACAACCTTTCCAGAACTCGAACGAATGGGAACCGGTCAGCTTACGAGAGGGATCAGTTTCTAGTCTTGTTCAGTTGTTACTGGAAGAAATGTTCCCGGAACGGTGCGTTTTTACCAAGCTTCCGCGAATGACCACAGTGTCCTGGTGTATCCAGTTTAGTGTGGTCGCTCGCTTCTCTTAAACAAATCAACCGCTTGCCTTGTAGCATGTGGGTCAACATCGCGAATGATGATATCCCCGCGGTTACACTTCTTCCTCACTTCTGTAGATGTCATTCAGCAGGTCTCCTCCTGTAAATCCAAATACACCTTTTTTTCAGCACGTGATCCAATCCGGTTTCACACATTTCTTTAGACTCCAATGTCTCGTAACATGACCCTTCTTGACGACCCGTCGATCACTAGACAGAACTTCCAGAGCCTTACCCTCCTCGAAGGCATAGCAAAGCAGGACGAACAATCGACATCCAGGTATCTCGGCCCCACACTCCGTCAAGAAGCGGAGCCGTGCAGATAGAAACCACGGCTTGAGCTCTCAGCGTTGTCGCCGTACACCCGGCGGTGCAGGAGAACACAACACAACCAGCAGCCTCTCGAAGCGAGCGACGCTCTACTCAGACCTTCAGGTATCAGGCCCCTCGGACCCCTAAGTCGGGGGTATGCATTCTCACGGCACGGGTGGAGGCGCCGCGCCACGCTTTCCCTTCATGCCGAAGAGTCTTTTGAGCGCGTGCAGGAATCGGAACCGGCCTTTCTTCTTGGGCCTCGGCTGTGGCAGGGCCGGCGGTGGCACCGGCGACTCGGCAACTGGCGTCGCCGGCACCGGCGACTGCTTGCCGTTGGCCACCACCGGGGTCGAAGACCTCCTGGGTGGCGTCACCGCTCGGCGCCGCTTCAGCTGCCGGGTCTGCAAGCAGGCGCGTCTCCGGGCGGGCAGGAGGAGCGTCTCACCATCGCTGCGCTGTGCCCACGACCGGCCGCGACGCGTACGAGGCGGCGCGCTGCTCGTGCGGTGACCGGTGCTCGTAGTGGGACGGCTCGAGCGAGCCCCCGCCCGAGCCTGGCGGGGGCCCCCGCTGCTGGTGCGACTGCTGGTAGGCGTGTTGTTGCTGGTGCTGCTGCTGGTGCTGCTGTTGCTGCTGGTGGTGGTGGTGTTGCTGCTGCTGCGACGACCAGTGGTCCTCCGGTGGCGGCCCGTGGCGGCCCGCCGATCCAGGAGCCTGGTGCGAAGGGGCCGACGAGTGCGACCTCTGGGAGCCGCCTCCGCCACCTCCGTGGACTCCTTGAGACGGGTGGACGCCGCCGCCTCCGCCTCGGGGTCCGCCGCCTCCCATGGAGGGCTCGCCCCGAAGGTCTGTCAGGGCGAAGAAGGAGCGAAGGACATAAAAGGAGCGTGTTAGACAGGCGTTCTTTATTTATTCATTTGAGGTGCCCTCAGGTATAAAATACACAGCAAAAGCGAACGAAAAACAAAAAAAAGAACAAAAAAAATAGGAGCATGTACGGAAAGGTTATACATACTGTAGCGAAGCGTTGGAAGCCTCTAATGGGTCGCCCTCTCGAGCGCTTACTAGTGGGTCGTCCTCTTCCGCTCTTCTGGGACAGCACGCTCCTCGCGCTCAGAGTCGGCACCCCGCCTTGACTGTCGCAGTCGTTTATCGTCGCCGAGTGCCCGCTAATAAACGTCTTTATAATTTGGTGGAGGGTGCTGGGCTTTCACAACAACTTCGGCCCTCATTCGATGCCCCTAGCTCTTCGATCCCGTACCCTGCCGCCTACGATGCCTCAAGACGCCTCCCAGCAAACGGCCCCGCCTACACCGACCTCCTGCCCAGGTGTGCCTCGTATCCGCGACCCTCCGGTCTTCACTGGCGCAGATGGCACCGACGTGGAGGACTGGCTCGCGATTTACGAGCGCGTGAGTGTCCCCAATAAATGGGACGAGGCAGGAAAGCTGACTAACCTCGTTTTCTACGTCGCGGGTGTGGCGGGCTTGTGGTACAACAACCACGCATCAGATTTTACAACGTGGTCCGACTTCAAGACCGCCATTATCAATGTGTTTGGCCGCCCTGCCGTTCGTAAGCTGCAGGCCGAACAGCGCTTACGTGAACGCGCTCAGCAGGCCGGTGAATCATTCACCAGTTACATTGAAGACGTCCTCGATTTCTGTAAGAAAGCCGACGCCACCATGTCCGAATCAGACAAGATCCGGCACATCATGAAAGGCATCGACGACGACGCCTTCACCATGCTGCTCGCCAAGAACCCCAGCACAGTGGCTGAGGTCATAACGCTCTGCCAAAGCTATGAGGAGCTGCGCCGGCAGCGATCGATGACCCGTCGCTCTCCATCACGCGACGCCGAGCTCGCTGGCTTGTCGACCATATCCGACCACTCCGCGTTGCTCGCAGAGATGAAGACATTCGTGCGCGAGGAAATCGCGCGCCAATTCTCTCTGCTGGACTTTGCTCGCCCGCAGTACGTCCAACAGCCGTCGACCACCCTTCTGCCTCCGCTCCGTCGAGCAATTGAGCAAGAAATCGCAGAGGTCATGCCCGAGTACCACCAGCACCATACGGCTCCTGCACCCTTGAGTTACGCCCAAGTGGTCGCAAGAACGCCCCCAGCAATCCCTACGGCTGCCCCACACATTTACGCCGAAGCCTCCGCTCGACCTCATTCTTTCGAAGCGGATGTGCCGGTAACCTGCGCCGACGTCACGCACAGGCCACGACTGCAGCCCACCGCCCAGTCCTATCACTTGCCGCCCCGTCAATCCCGTCCTGCACCATGGGCGGGCCCTGCCCCCGCGAACCGATGGCGCACACCTGACAACCGCCCCATATGCTTCGCATGCGGTTACGCCGGCCACGTGGCGCGGTATTGCAATCGCGTGCAGCCGCCTAGAGTCGCGTCGCCTGCCACCAGCCCGGCGAACCGCCCATATTACGACCCACCTACGCCACTGTCGCCGACGTCTCGCCCCGCTCCATCTACCCGCCGTTCCCCGTCACCACGACGCCGCTCGCTGTCACCGATGCGGCCACGTCTGGTCCCACGAGACCAGGAAAACTAGTCGTCGCAGTCCACGAGGCAAGGGCTGCGATGCTGTCGAACTGCGAAAGCCCTCAGCGAAGCCCATCGAACGTGATAGACGTGTTTGTGGACGGTGTTCGTGCATCTGCCCTTATCGACACTGGAGCCGCCGTATCCGTTATGGACGCAAAGCTCAGCCGAATACTGCGAAAAGTGACGACGCCACTTTCCGGGCTCTCCCTCCGTACAGCCAGCGCCCAAAGCATTCACCCTACAGCGGTATGCACAGCCCGCGTCATGATTAAGGACGCTATGTACGCCGTCGAATTGATCATAATTCCTGCATGCTCTCACGACGTCATCCTCGGATGGGATTTTCTCTCCCGCCACGACGCCGTAATTCATTGCGCACCCGCCGAAATAGAGCTCTCACCATTCTCTAATTTGACGCCGGCAGACAGTCCATCGGCTGCGAGCAAGATACTCGTCAAAGACGACATAAAAGTGCCTGCAAACTCGTCAACGGCGGTGTCAGTCTACTGCGCCAGCCTATCCGACACCGTTGCACTCCTCTCGCCATATGACCGTGTTTGCACGAGGAAAGGCTTGCTGGTGCCTTTCGCGACCGTTCAAGTCACCCAGGGCAGCACCTCTATTTATGTAATCAACCCCTCCCCGTACAGTGTTACGTTGGTGCGAGGGGAATGTCTGGGCAGCGTAGAACCCCTCGAAGACGCACAAGTTATGGACGAGCCCGATGATTCGCACGGCCGAAGTTCGAGCACGCTCAGTGCTGTTTCGACGTCTGGTTCATCACACGCTGACGTATTTGGTTCCTCCATAGCTGACAACCTTACGCAGGTCCAGCGTTCCCAGCTTTTGGACCTGTTGGAAGAATTTCGCCCTTCTTTCGATGTCGCTCAAACTTCTCTCGGCCGCACGTCGGCCGTTACGCATGGCATCGACACTGGCGACCACCTGCCACTGCGGCAACGTCCATATCGCGTATCTCCTGCCGAACGCCGTGTAATCACCGAGCAAGTCGACGACATGCTTCGACGTGATGTCATTCGACCCTCTAACAGTCCGTGGGCGTCTCCTGTCGTTCTTGTTGCGAAGAAGGACGGTTCTGTGCGGTTCTGTGTGGACTACAGACGACTCAACAAGATCACTCGTAAGGACGTGTATCCACTGCCGCGAATAGACGACGCGATTGACAGCTTGCAAGGCGCCGAATTCTTTTCATCTCTCGATTTGCGCTCAGGGTACTGGCAAGTACCTATGGCTGATGACGCTCGACCGAAGACCGCCTTTGTCACGCCCGACGGCCTGTACGAATTTAACGTCATGCCGTTTGGGCTGTGTAATGCGCCCGCCACCTTTGAGCGCATGATGGATACCGTTCTGCGCAACCTGAAATGGCACACGTGCTTGTGCTACCTCGACGACGTCGTCGTGTTTGCTCCGGACTTCTCCACGCATCTTCAACGCCTACGGCATGTTTTGACGCGTTTGAGAGACGCCGGTCTGCAACTGAATCTAAAGAAGTGCCGGTTTGCAGCACGGCAGCTGACAATCCTCGGCTACGTCGTGTCCAAGGACGGAATTCTTCCTGATCCCGCCAAGCTTCGGGCCGTGACTGAGTTCCCCAAACCTACGTCCGTCAAAGAACTGCGCAGTTTCGTAGGACTGTGTTCCTACTTTCGGCGCTTCATTCGAAATTTCGCGACTATCATATCGCCACTGACGAAGCTTCTTGGAAGTAACGGGCCCCTCCATTCGTGGTCGTCGGAGTGCGACGACGCTTTCGCAAAGCTCCGTCGTTTGTTGACGTCGCCTCCCATACTACGCCACTACGACCCTGCGGCCCCTACAGAGGTACACACAGACGCTAGCGGTGTTGGCCTTGGCGCTGTCCTTGCGCAGCGCAAACCAGGGTTCCCTGAATATGTCGTGGCATATGCAAGTCGTACGCTTACTAAAGCCGAGACCAATTACACCGTCACCGAAAAGGAATGCCTGGCGATCATCTGGGCCCTTACGAAATTCCGACCTTATTTGTATGGTCGCCCATTTGATGTCATCACCGACCATCATGCACTATGCTGGTTGTCGTCATTGAAGGATCCCTCAGGCCGCCTCGCCCGCTGGGCACTTCGCCTACAGGACTACGATATCCGCGTGCTGTACCGCAACGGACGCCAGCATGCTGACGCCGACGCACTCTCGCGCTCCCCCTTGCCTGACGACAATACTTCCAGCTCAGTGTCTCACAATGCCGTTTCGTCTATCGACATTCAAACCATCGCCACTGAACAGCGCAAGGATCACTGGATTGCCTCACTGATAGCCTTGCTGAGTGATCCATCGGCGACACCATCCACTCGCTCATTGCGTCGTCAAGCGCACCATTTCGCCGTTCGCGACGACCTACTCCACCGACGCAATTACGGCGACGGCCGCCAGTGGCTACTCGTAATACCCCGCAGTCTGCGTTCTGACATATGCGAGTCGTTCCACTCTGACCCGCAGTGTGCACACTCTGGGGTATCGAAAACCTACCACCGCATTCGCCAACGGTACTTTTGGCGAGGGATGTACCGCTACGTGCAGAAGTTCGTTCGCTCCTGCATCGATTGTCAGCGCCGCAAAACTTCAACGCACCTGTCGCCGGCAGGTCTGCAACCTCTACCTTGCCCTGACCGGCCGTTTGGGCGCGTTGGCATCGATTTGTATGGACCACTTCCTCTAACGTCGGCTGGTAACCGCTGGGCCATCGTCGCTGTTGACCACCTTACGCGATACGCCGAAACTGCCGCCCTCCCAGCGGCTACAGCGCGCGATGTTGCCTCCTTCCTGCTGCACCGATTCATGCTGCGCCACGGTCCACCCCAGGAGCTGCTCAGCGATCGAGGTCGTGTCTTCTTGTCCGAAGTCGTCGAAGCCATTCTCAAAGAGTGCAACGTTGTTCACCGGAAAACTACTGCTTACCACCCGCAGACGAATGGCCTCACCGAACGCTTTAACCGCACGCTCGGCGACATGCTCTCAATGTACGTCGCCGCCGATCACACAAATTGGGATGCCATTCTGCCTTTTGTCACCTACGCCTATAATACCGCCCCGCAGAGCACTACTGGTTTCTCGCCCTTTTTCTTATTGTACGGCAGGCACCCGTCGCACACGATCGACACAATCCTTCCCTACAAGCCGGACCCGTCTGAGTGTGCGCCTATTTCTGCCACAGCAAGACTCGCTGAGGAGTGTCGGGAGCTTGCCAAGACATTTACTACGAATGACCAAGAGCGGCAGAAGAGCATTCGCGGTGACACCACCACTTCTGCGCCCACGTTCCTCCCTGGAGCACTCGTATGGCTCTCGGTCCCTACCACTGCACCTGGCCTCTCTTCAAAACTACTGCCGAAATACGACGGCCCCTACCGTGTCGTCGAACGCACGTCCCCGGTCAACTACGTGATCGAACCCCTTGAACCATCTTCGGACATGCGCCGTCGAGGGCGCGACATTGTCAACGTGGAGCGCCTGAAACCCTACCATGACCCGCTCATAGTGACCAGCAGTTAGGTCGCCAGGCGGCTCCCTTTTCGTACCCGGGGTAATTGTAGCGAAGCGTTGGAAGCCTCTAATGGGTCGCCCTCTCGAGCGCTTACTAGTGGGTCGTCCTCTTCCGCTCTTCTGGGACAGCACGCTCCTCGCGCTCAGAGTCGGCACCCCGCCTTGACTGTCGCAGTCGTTTATCGTCGCCGAGTGCCCGCTAATAAACGTCTTTATAATACAAGTAATAATAGTGCAGAAGGTAAACATTAGACAGAAGTCTGTCTGGTTGGGTAAGTAAACTGAGATAACTGATATTTATTCTCCAACCAAAGTTACGAAGACACGTAAAAACCCGACGTTTCGGAACCAGCTCGGTTCCTTCCTCAGGGGGGACTGCGGCGGCTTGGCAGCGGCCTCTTTAAGGCACTCTCGCGGCGGTTAACGACCCCACGCATTACCGAGGAGCGTAGCCCATGCGCATACACCGGGGGGAGAGTTCCGAGTGAACGGTTCCGAGAGGACCACTCAAAATATCAACCGTTCACTCGGAACTCTCCCCCCGGTGTATGCGCATGGGCTACGCTCCTCGGTAATGCGTGGGTTCGTTAACCGCCGCGAGAGTGCCTTAAAGAGGCCGCTGCCAAGCCGCCGCAGTCCCCCCTGAGGAAGGAACCGAGCTGGTTCCGAAACGTCGGGTTTTTACGTGTCTTCGTAACTTTGGTTGGAGAATAAATATCAGTTATCTCAATAATAGTGCAGTATTCTTACAGCAGTCTTGAAAGCCTTGTATTCTTAGAGCAGGTTTCTCACACCTTGTGGTCCGAAGAACCATACGTGTCCCCTTAAAAGGACACGTACGGCTTTCGGACCCGCTACTGACAGTCAAAGTAGTGGCTGTGGGTTAGAATGACAGATAGCTAAGCTAGATGGTAGGGATTCATGATCATTTAAAGACGGTGGACGTGCAAACATGGCGGTCTATATGTTCCATGGTCAGGTTTGCCATTGGCATACCTGACCATGGAACATATAGAAAGGGAAGCACTTGGCTCCTTCTCGCCGCGACCAAAGCTCTGTCTTCGCTACGTGGAGGATTGCTTTTGTGTCGTGAAGACATCTGAAATTGAAAACTTCAGACTGCACCTAAATTCCGTTCACCCAGCCATACAGTTCACGGTCGAGTGTGAACGCGACCGCACCTTCCCCTTTCTCGACGTCCAGGTGGCAAGAAGGGGCAGTGACTTGGAGTTCTACGTTTACAGGAAGCCGACGCACACCGGCCGATACCTTCAATACGATTCGTCCCATCCCTCCACCCACAAGGCCTCCGTTGTGTCCACATTACTTCAGAGAGCCAAAAAGATATGTTCCACTGACACGGAACGCCGGAAAGAAGAGGCCCGCGTAATTGCGGACCTCAGAAAAAACGGTTATCCCAGAAATTTCATTCGATCCGTCGCCCGGCGCGCAGAGCAAAAGAGGTTACGCGACTCCCAGCCAGCATTGACGAACAGCTCTCCAAAACGCGTGTCGGTCCCATACGTCCAGGGAGCCAGCGAGGCGTTGGCCCGGATTTTTAGAAAAGAAGATGTGCACATCGCGCACGTGCCTTCATGCACGCTGGACCGCTTCCTTCTCCGCCCGAAAGACCGACCAACAAAGGACAGGGCGCCCGGCGTCGTTTACAAAATACCGTGCGCCGACTGCCCCTCGTCATACATCGGCGAGACCAAAAACTTCCCCGAACGAATTAGGCAACACGTCAACGACGTCCGTAAACTCAACAAAGAACGCAGCGCCGTCGCCGAGCACGCGGAGACGTTTGACCACAGAATAGACTTCAACGGAACCGCCATCTTCGAAAGTGAAACCAAGTGGAGGAGGACGTTACTACTGGAGTCGTGGCACATACAGAGGACCACTCAGAATATCAACCGTTCCCTCGGAACTCTCCCCCCGGTGTATGCGCATGGGCTACGCTCCGCGGTAATGCGTGGGATCGTTAACCGCCGCGAGAGTGCCTTAAAGAGGCCGCTGCCAAGCCGCCGCAGTCCGCCCTGAGGAAGGAACCGAGCTGGTTCCGAAACGTCGGGTTTTTACGTGTTTTCGTAACTTTGGTTGGAGAACAAATATCAGTTATCTCAGTTTACTTACCCAACCAGACAGACTTCTGTCTAATGTTTACCTTCAACCCATTACAGCTTTTAATGCCTTGTAGCTAGGTAGCCTGGCCGCTTTCATTGAAATACACCTTAGTTATCCAGAATCGAATGCCTGTTCTTCGTTTTCGTGAACGCTTTTGTCTGCGAATATTAAACAACCTTGTGAAGGACAGCGAAGCACTTGAGGGGCGGTACAGGTGTCCCGGATTGTAAAATAATTGACAGCTATTGCCTTAAAGAAAATCGAGTGGCTAGAACAATTTTCTCGTTCTACGCGCAACAAATGCTTGCCAGTGCGATGTCGACACACAGCGACATTTGCAAAGCTACCGACCTGGTAAAAATAAAACAATTTGAAAAGTAATGGTGGGCGAACTTTAAAGATTCTTATAGCAAATATCTGAATTTGCAGGTTCTTTAATCGTATAAGTTATTTGGCATCGGTCGGCCGACATGTCTCGTGGTGTGTTGGCTATCGCTATTAGACAACTCTCGTTGGTTGGTTGCTAACTTTATTGACAGTCCTGCAGCGCTTTCGCCGACCGGGTCTTTCTTATGAAAATATTTAGCTATAGGATCGACTTTAGGAATACAGGGCGAGATTACATGTGGTGCATTTGCACGCATCAAAATGGCGTATTATCGCTGCTGGACCAATATGAGAGCGTCAGGCTTTGTAAAGCAGAAAATGCAAGTGCTTATAGAAGATGCGAAGCCTTCACACGCCCCTCGCTATACAAATGAGTCCCTGATCAGCCCTTCTGTCAAACAAACAACTGTAAACCTTTCGCTTGGCACAACCTATACGAAATGCATCTCGTACATCCCTGGAAATACTGTGCCTGTGAAGGGACTTATGAAGAGATAAAGGACCTTTCTTACACTACAGGAAACACGATACTCACCGTGAAAAGCTTTTCGACATAGTCACGTGCTCTGAATAGGAGAAGATGCATGGCCGTCATAAATGTTGCAACGCTCAAAGTGCTTCCAACGTACTATTACAATTCCTTGAGGAATGTGGAATACCTAAGCTACTGATATTGGAAGCAGTACCTCACATCGTGGCAAAATATTGCTTTAACTAAGGCACATACTTTTCCATGTTTCATCTTTTCTTGCGTTTTCGTAGCTACATTTTCTTGTATGGCGCTCGCGACGGGCGTTTCATTATTATTTTTTTATGTGCGTCTATGTATGGGTCACCCCCTATTTCTCTTCTCTTACGTAATAGTTGATATCGTAGTGTTGTGAAGAAACGCAGCGGTTTGACAAGAGAACAATTCAACTGTAAGGTTCCCCTGGCTGTTTGTATTTTGTGAGAATAAGAAATGATATCACTGCTGTATTTTCTTCTTGCTTTTTTGTTTCGCACCACGTGCTAAATTTTACCTAATGTTACAATAAAAGCGAAGCTGAATGGCCGGTGCCTCCTACTGCATCGACATCTTCAATGCCGGCAATAAAAGAATAATAAAGGCAAACACTAAACCCGCCGTGACATCAAAGGCGAAACTTCTTCTGTATTGCTAACGTTGGAAAAGATCTCTGGAAGAACAGCCCGGCGTCCCGCAGAATGCATAACGGCGTACTTGTCTAAGCGCCAAACAACCTAATTGAATGACTGGGAGCGCCATAGAAAAAAAAGAAGCCACAGAAAAGAAATGCGCACAGGAAAGAACACCCTGGTTCGTTCGCTAATATTGGCAGTGCCAGCCCCTTTAATGGCTTATTGAGAGCTAAATAATGCAATTTCCTGCACACTGCGGACTTTCTATAAGACTTGCCTGTGGTGCCCTAGCTGCGCATACGAAGAGAGCATTGTTAATGCGCAGACGCAATGGTTAGAACAGACGTTGGAAGAGCCGCTCCTCTTCTTTTTACCTTCAGCCTGCGAAGCTGTTGTTGGCTGCAAGCTGACATACACTTTTTTTTTACCAGTTTGCACGACAGATGCTGGATGCTTCAAGTCCAGCACTCACAAGGCTACAGTAGCACCGTGACCCGTCTACTACTGTAATTTAGTGGTGAGGTGAGACGTGTGTCAATTTCTACAATGGAACGTGGCATCTGATACTCTCTGACTGCCTCTGATGCTCTCAGATTGTCAAGATACGAATCAACCTGTTGTATATGCATGGACCGCAGCAGTGTTGCTTAATCTAACGCGAATTTTTCGTACCCTCACCGCTTCTTTCTATCTTTTCATCCCTTAATCCCTTTCCTTCAGTGTGGGGTAGCAAACCGTTCGCGCATCTGGTTGACCTTCCTGCCATTCATTCTTCCTCCCATACCAGCTTCAAGTTAGTGTGTGCGTTATGTGCAAACCAACATAAAGCTAAGCTGCTGCGTTGCCTTAATGACTTCATTAGGCACAGCACACCGCACACCACTATTCTCAGCCGCTGAAGAATAGCGGCCAATCTGGACTTGCACAATTCAGGCCAGCCCACATCACACACGCATTTGTGATTCCTTTCTTTGCCTAGCCATGGTAACGATCCACATTTCTATGGTTCTGGTAGCGTTAATGGCTTTGTGCAATGCTACGTAGAAGCGTAACGCTTTTCCTCTGAATTTCAGACTGTTTCGTAGACATGTACGACGTGCCCTCGTGATCTGAAATTTTCTGCGGATTCAAACACTGTTCTGCGTTTCCTAAACGTCGTCTTTAGTCAGCAACACAATTGCGATGTCCAAGTAACGTACATTTGACTATGCACTCTCATTACTCTGGTACATACTCTCATTATCTAAACGTGTGTTCTAGCTTTAGTTGATAAGAAAAGAGACAAGTCTACTACGCAAGGAAACTTCTTGCATCTAGTATGGAAAAAGAAAAAGAAACTCGAGCACCAAGAAATGATAATACAAGCGATGTTTGTTTATGTGCATAGGACATAAATTTGTCAGGTGCGCATCTTTGCGACGTCGACCCGTATGTTAAGCAAGAGCATTGTTTAAGCAGCCATTTGCTGTACGTTGTGCAAAGGAATGGCTTCTTTACTCTGGGGATTAAAAATCACTTACAGTTTGCATGCTTTCGTATACGACAATCACAACCCCCAAGTTAACATGCTTTACATGCCATTCTCCACCGCAACAACCCAGTGCAAAAGAGCAGCCCCCGTACGCTTCAATTAACCGTGCAGAGAGATAACACCTCCAGCCGACAATCGCAGTACCACAAGATGAACTCGAGAACTTTCACCGTATCGTGTACAAAATCGCAACGTTCCAATATTTTAACGATGCCATATCGGAAGCATGGCGTATCAGCATGGCGTATCAGCATGGCGTATCAGCATGGCGTATCAGCATGGCGTATCAGCATGGTGTATCAGCATGGCGTATCAGCGAAGGCCATCGACATTTCAGCTGAGAACAAAAACATCTGTTTAGATTGACTAATCCATGTTACCTCCTGTTCTTGTCGTTTTACTTGGATAATATATTGGAACAGTCGTTCCTATAAGTGGCAAGACACTCATTCTTCCTACTTTTCGTTGCTTTTACGTAGTGTAGACCTTGCCTTCGAAAGCGAAACCCTACCAATATTGCTGGAGTATCTATGCGACGTCTTCACGCGATCTATACGTTTCCGGGCAGCCGGCAGTGCTTGCTTCGGGTTTAGAATGCGCCGGTGTGTTTGCTGCGAGCGTATACTATCCAATTGAATGAAGTGTGACTGTCAAAAGAGAAGCAGCTACAACACTCGTGGAGTAATAAGCAATCTGGTGCTGTGAGCGGGTCTTACGCAAGAGCAGAAACTAAGCATGGATAATATAAGAGGAACAAATATGGCAGCAGTCGCAGCGTCAAAAAAAAAGAAGAAAAAGAAAAAAAGGGCAAGCCCCAGTCACAACCATGACATCCAAACCTAATAGTCCAACTGTATCCACCCGACTTAACTTTGTTAACTCCGTTTAGACAACCCAGTGATGCGAGGCATGCAAGTGCACCGAAGTGTGACACATGCTGACAAAAAAAATACACCCCGGAAAATCAAACAAGATTACCATGACCGAGGTTGGGCTTTCGCTCGTTCTGTTAGTAAGAGAAGCTGTGAAAGAAAAGTCAGTAAATGAAAGGAGAACGAATTTAAAACATAACAAAATGTCTTAGGTTTTGTCATTTCTTTCCATATTTTTATGTCACCTTATTGAATCCATACATTATGATTCTAATAAGCGTAAGAATGAATTACGAAAAAACACCTTTACTTTTTAGGTTACTTTATCATGAAGTACAGTCGAACCAAGCGATATCGAAGTATCATCGGCACCATAAGTAAATTCGTTATATCCGATAATCGTTGTGGTAGTAGCGATGTAAATCGGCTCTCACAAGCTGCCAATGCAGCTCACGATACCTCTTAGACACAAAAAAGCATTATTCCAGGCTTCAAACTCACTATAAACGATCTAATCTTAAGCTAGTCACCCTGTGGCATTTCAAACTTCCGTTCCTACCGTTGCGCAACTCGTCAAATGCGTTTTTTTTCTTTGCGCTGGATAATGAAAATGTCCGCAACTTTTTCAAACGATTAAAAAGAAAAGTGGTTGTGAATTGTCCTTCAACATTTCTTTCGCTTTTTATGCTACCTTTTGAGTTTCGAGCCCCGCGCGAACCAAATGTTTCTTCATTACAGCCGATATCGCGGCGGCTCTCGCATTTTCGGTTTCGTTATAAGAGGATTAAATGTCATTGACGTGAAGCGAAACCAGCCAAAGATTGTATTTAGTTCGCTATAACCATCAATACGTTATATAAGTGTTCTTTATAACGAGATTCAACTGTACCCAGTTCCTCGTCAACGTCCCAAAGTGGGATCCAAGAACGACTACTATAGTCGTCGTTTTTGGATAAAAACGGACTTCGCGTCTCGAACAGGCCCGTAAGCCACCTCCCACTCAGTATGCGCATGCGCGTCGGTCGCGGGACAGCACAGCGGCGACGCCGCCCACGGCGTCGAGCGCCTGTTCAACTGCTATCGCGACACTTACAGCGTACACGTAAAGGATACCACTAACCTTCACATTCTTAAAATACCAGAAGTCCTGCTGTACTCCGTGTCATACATCAGGTGCAACACTGCAGAGGCTAGCGAGACTTCTCGCACTAAATGAGTTCCTTTAATCCCATTCCCCATCTCTACACAGAACAGCATGCCAGCATGTAGACGCTGGCAAAAAATCTCTGTTTTTCTATTAAAGAGTCTTTCTCTCTAATTCAGTGACTTCACTGAAAGAGAAGAGTGCTTTCTTGTGGGTCTTTTCCATCAAGATGGCACATACCCACAGCTGAACAGTCTTCTTTCGCTCTGAAGTCTACCCAACTGAACCAAATGTTCACTAGGGGATAGCGTCTTTAAACACACCTAAATGGAACATTAAGGTCGCCTATAGTCTTTATTTTTTCTTTTTTTTTTAGGCTGAGTGGTGCATGCAGATGTTTTGTGCATTAGAAATGATGATGATAGATTCTTTTATTAGGCAAAGGGAGGACCGAAGGCCACTGATCAGGAGGTTGGGGGTGGGGGAAGGTTGGTAGGCACACACTAAATCACGCGCGCCAAGCCGCTACTAACTCCGAAGTGGGCTAATGTGATAAGCTGGTGAGGGTGTTCGAGTATGTCCTTTTGTACTGCTTCCAAATCGGGATGCATAAAAACGGCGCTGTTCCTTCGATGAGGATGTAGGGCAGGACAACGTAAAATAAGATGCTCCATGTTGGCTATGCATGGAGAGTGGCAAAAGGTACATATGCAGGGGGCGGAGGTGTCTATGCCCCTCTTCCGGTCAGCAAGAGTCTGCCATTGATGAATTATGTGAGGGGTAGTGGCTGTGTTTGCTAGCACTTTGTTAATAAATATCTCCTGAGATCGGCTGAGGGCGAGGTTCTTAAAGATACGAGGAGGGGTGACATCTTTGAGTCTCTCCCGGTTAGTGTACTTGAGGAAGCATCGCAGTCGTGCCATTTCGGAATGAGAGCTCGGTGGCAAATTCGTGTAGGGGTGGCAACCAAGATCGGGAGATCCATGTAGGAGAGGTTGGAGATGATATGGTAGAACTCCAGCATTCGAGGTGGCGAGACTGTGTGCCACCTCGTTACCTCCCCCTTGGATCCCCACGTGACCCGGCGTCCAGGCGACTCTTGTGTCAATGCCATTCTTCTGTTTGTGCAGGAGAATTTTGCGGATGCGTAAAGCTGCAACATCTTCTGTATTGGGATTCTCGATGTCCTTTAGTGCTTCATATGAGTCCGTGTAGATAGTTGATGGCGCTATGTTATCCTGTAGGGCGGTCCAAATGGCCAAAAGTTCTGCTTGTGTAGGCGTCGCGTAGTCCATTCTGCATATGTAGCGCTTGGCCTCACCGGTCGATGGTTTGTACCATGCTAAGGCCAGGCTTTGTCCATCGAGAGCGGCGTCGGTAAATACGGCATTGGTGGTGTGCAGATTGTGTCGCTGAGAAAGCCGCTGTCTCGCCGCAGTGGCTCCGATTGGGAGTGGTGTGGATGTCTTGGAGTGGCATAGGAGAGGAAAGTTAAGGGTGTTATCTTCACTAGCCATGTCCCGCATTAGAAATAAACTCCGATACACGGCTATCAATATGTTGTTCCACACCATTTAGCTAGCGTTGGTTGTTTTCAGCTTCCACCGGAATTTGCAGCCACAAAAGCTGACTAGGAGACGCGCGAAACTATAGACATTGCTGACCGAACTCTTTGCGTAGCTTCAACAGCGTTGCAACTGATGTGTGAAATGAGGGGCAAGCATAACGAGATACCGGCCTGTTTGCGAAAACGTTACACAGGTCCAATGAATGAATTAATGCTGGTGCTCCTGCGGCGGCCGTTTCTTGAGGAGCCATGATTTACGTTTGTGAAATTTATTTTTATTGTTCTGTTCGAAACTGTACCTAAAGGGCTTACTCCGCAAACGGCGTGGTTCCTCACCAACCGACTGAACTTTCAGTCTGACAGATTTTCTGCATAAGCGTTACTGCAGAACTCTGCAAGTTTCCCCGGGGGACTGCCGTGGTTCCGGCAGATGACAGGCGAGTAAAACATTCGTAAGCGTCCACGCTGTAAAAGCCTTCATGCTGGCACGAGTTTTTCGTTGTTTTTGTTGCCCAAGAAAACAAAACATTTCTGCTCCTGCTCTTCATAGAATAGTACACAGTATTCCGAGTCGTCCTTTTCAAAGCGCTAGCGCCTAGAAACACCAGGTTCCTTGAGGAACACGCCAGATTCACCGCCGACTAGGGTTGTCCACAAATCCCTCCGCCCCCGCCCCCCCCCCCCCAAACAAAAAACATACAAAACTAAAACAACATAAAAATGTAGCCAGCTCCACTCCGTGAAATCCGTCGACATAGCCAAGCTGATGCCTTCTTTCGTCAGGCTATTGCCTCTCTATGCTTTTTTGGCAAGTTCTCTTAAGTATTTATATGTTTTGCAAGAACTTCCAGTGTATTTCTCTGTTGCATCAGTGATCTTTATTTGACGCTCTATGTTAATTAAGGGATGGGGAACACCTTTCCGCTCTTGCAAACGGCTGCGTTATAACCAGAATAACCAGCTTTTTCTAGAGATTTCTTTGTTGTTTCTTTGTTCTTCAGGTTAAGCCATGTGGATCCCGCACGACGATGTGCTCATTCCCAGCTGCGCTTGAACGCTACGCTAGCGTTCCAGTGCGGCCGTGGCCTAGTAAAGAAGGCCCATACCACCCGGCCACTGGCCCAAAACGGGTATTACTATAACGGCTGCGCTGGAACGCAAGCAGCGTTGCAAGCGCTGCTGCTGTTCTTGACATACGCCCGCCTCCAGCACGAAGCGTTACGAAACGTTGACTAAGAAAAGCTTAGCTGTTAAAATGAGGACGCGTTAACGGTTTTAGTGTATATGAGCATAAGCTTACTACAGAAAAGGGTCCATTGAACCGGCCGGAGAATTATCTAAACTTAATTGAATGGTAGTAGGTTCGCATGGAAACTACAGAACCCAACAGATTGGTTCGCCCTACACCCTAAGAAAAAGAACGAGTCTTTTGACATTTCTTCTTTTTTTTTGTGAGGTCCTGACTTGTCTCTCTCTCTCACACACACACACACACACACACACACACACACACACATATATATATATATATATATATATATATATATATATATATATATATATATATATATATATATATATATATATATATAACTCTCTTTAAACAGACACGTGAAGTCTCTTTTGGAGAGACGTAAATCCAACGACTCTCAGAAGAGAATATAATGATCTCCAAAGAGATTTCACGTGTGCGTTGAAAGGAAACTGACGTTTGGTTACAACACGTGACGTCAACCATTAACGACTTAAGGCTAACCCGCCAAGAATGACGAGGCGCCTTTCGACAAAGATAAGTCCATCTATCGAAAAGCCGGCCAGCCTGTCTGAGGCTCCTTACATCCTCTATTTATACAACTTTATTGCACATAGAAAATTCATAGAATTAGTAAGAAACTATACCTAATCTTTTTACAGAGTATATACAGTAAGCGTTCGGGGGGGGGGGGGGGGGGGGGGGGGGTGATAGATCATGGCAGCTCGACACGTGTAGCTACACTTGAAGAATGCCACTAAAACGAGGAAATAGGAAAAACTGAGAGGCAGAAGCAGAGACAGTGACACACAGGTGGCTACTAACTACTGGCATTTAATATTAAAAACAAAAGCGCCTCCTCCTAGGTCCGTACAGAACCTGCGCAAAAACACTCTTATGAAGCACTGCGCTAATCTTATCGATGCAAATCGCTATCCAAGAAAATCACACTCTTTCTTGGCCAAAACACAGAACCTGTGTTACACGTGTAGCGGTGTTAGGTGTACATGTGGTTAGGTACACGCGTAGCGGTGTTACACGTGTAGTGGTGCTTAGGTACCCGCATAGCGATGTTACATAGCAGCAGTTAGGTACACGTGCAGAAGTATTGTCAGGCGCATACCTTTATGCTGCTGTTGCAAGGAACCGTGCCTAGAGGGTCCCCGCTGGCCGCTGCCGTCGTTGGTCGCGTAGTCGGGCGGCGCCTCGGTTAGGAAGTTGGAAGGGACCAGACCCTGCTGGCCGCGCAGCTCGCCGAAGAAGAAGCCGTCTTCGTCCATGTCGCCGTACACGTAGATGACGTCGCCTGTGCTGAACGCCAACTCCGACTGCGCGCACGAAACGCACGCTGCTGTTACTGACAACCATAGGTCGACAAAAATAAGTGGAGCTCACTCAGACTCACTCAAGAGATATATTTTGCGCTTAGGGCTCACTCGGACCAAGACTCACCAAGGTGTTTTACAACCGGACTCACTCAGATTCAGACTCCCTAAAATTTTTTCTCAACCGGACTCACTCACACGAAGTCTCACCAAAATCTTCTTGAACCGGACACACTCGGACTCAAACTATATGTTACTCACCCGGACTTACTCAGACTCGTACTCACGTCCCAATCTGAGTCTGAGTGAGTCGACGCCCGAGTGTGTTTGCCGACCTATGCTGCCAACGTCGCGCGCTCGCGATGCCAAGTTACTCGACGAGAAACACGTGAAAAAATTACGGTTCGCACAAAATGATTTACAGCGTAACCTAAACGCAGTTGTGTGGGTGACTGGGTTGGATGTGACCTGTACGACGGCATGCGTTGTCAGAAAGAGTTCATGTGATCGTAATAAGTGTGTGATCGCCAAAGGTGCCGTTGGTAGGAATTGTTCCCAAGGTTGTAATAAGATGTGATTACGGGCGTGACAGGACAGTGAACGTGAAGAAGGAAATGGCAACACGCTATAGCGAGTCCCGCGTTCCTTTTAGGGGCGAAGCTCCTTATAGCGGCACCCGTTCGTCCCTCGTAGCCAATGCTGTAACCAGTCTTACGCTTTGACCTGCAAGGTGGTGCCGGTGGGAGATTTTTCCTGTGCGTTGTTGAACAATAAAAAATTCGCAGCGGTAGCTAAAAGCCGACTTCTTCTGTCTCTCATTCCCATTAGCAGCCATTCTTTACCTCCAAGGTAGTGCCTGGTGAGATTTCTCCTGTGCGTGATTAAACAATAAAAATTTTGTTCAAAACGCCGTTGATTGATGAAATAAACCAACAAAAGACGCCAGATGTTTTGTAAAAGCAAAACGAAAGAACGCCAGATGTTTCTAAAGCAAAACGAAAAGACGCCAGCTGCTTAACGAAAGACGCCAGATGTTTTCTAAGCAATGGTTTTCTAAACAATGAAAATTCACAGCGTACATGTAAAATTAAAGTGCTCTGCAAGTCGTCATAACTCATCGAACCTTTAGTATAAACGCGCCCGATCTCACATCGGTGATGATGTACTGGGCAGAATTCACGGAAGATTCACGGTTTACCGATGAACCTCCGCAGCTTCGCCCACTCATCATCATTCACTCCGTGGATATGCTGTGATTTTTTTTGACGTCTATGTCCTGCTGCGTTAGTAGACTTGTCTTATTCGACAGCTTTGTAAGGGTTCGTAGCGTTAGCGTTCGTTGGGTACAATACGCTATTTTGTAACTTGGGTACGTGCGTACCCAAGAGGCCAGCGTATGACGCATGCGCAGTAGCGATAAACGCTAACGCAAACCTTTGCGCGCCCTATGTTATTCTGCCAATTGAGTTCGACACCGACTAGCCCAACTTTCCGCCTTAGCGTTCTCAGGTTCGCTCGGTTCGGGTATGGAACACGTTGTTTGGAAATACGAGCGCGTAACTAAACAAGGACAGCGAGCAGACAAGTACAATCGCTTGTCCTTGTCTCCTCGCATAAGTGCTTGATTTCCAAGTGCCATGAACCACCAACTCGCGCACTCAGCCATTCTATGGAATACGTGTCAGGGTTGAAGTCACCTATGGTCGTGTGCGTCCGCGAGGAGCGGGATTGCCCGTTCTTCTGAACAATAGCTCTCCTGGTTGCTTCTTTCAAAATCTAATGGCGCGGCATCTTCTAGGGGATAAGTTGTGAATCGTATAGAGGGATGGCGAGAAGGATACAAACAAAAACCTTGAGGCCCATAAATGCGAAAGATAACACTGGCATGAAACTTTGAAAACGAGGGTTTGCCGCTACAGGCATACGCGGAATAACAGTGACAACGCGATAAATGCTACCGCGAAAATGGATCATTTGACGCAAATAAAGCGAACGAAACGGAGTTCGGGAAAATGGGACGTCATGTGAAAGCCCGGCTGGACACCTTATTCGAGGATGTCTCTCGTGATAGGTTTTGTTTATATTCTCGTGGAATTATCCATTGTATAAATGTTGGCTATCTCGAATTACTGCATTACTGAGGCAGCAAACGGTCTTCACCTGTTCTTACTGGTACGTTTTCTTTGATTTAAGAGCCATTAGACTCCGCAATGTTCAACTTAAACACATCCACACAACATAAACCAGAAGAGAGCAAGCTTGCTCCCAGTAGCGTAGCCACAAATATTTTGGCGGAAGGAAGGGGGGAGGGGGGAGTTCAACCATACTTTATGAATGTTCATGCGTACGTTTGTATGCGTGCATGTATATATGCACATGCGAAAATTGAAAAATTGCAGGGGGGGGGAGGGTTCGACCCCCCCCCACCCTTGCCCTGTCTACGCCATTGCTTACTCCCAAAGGGAGAATGAGAAGTGGTGCACTGTTTCCTGGCGATCGCGAGATAGTGAATTATTTCGGAACAAGCAAGTATACAGTAAGGACATAAGTAATAGTAGTAGTACAGTGCCACTCACGAAAGGATCCGGGTTGGGGCTGAGCTCAGCCGGGTCGTAATCGTACAGAGCTACCATCCTCTTGGGCTGTGGTCGCATTACGCCTCCCCAAGAGTCATTTCCTGTAAAAAAAAAAGAAAAAAAGAAAAAAAGAAAGAAAAATCGACCATTCTCAACGCTCCCCATTTCCGCACTCGGAGGTCGCAAACTGCGCCCGCACACGGATACAACAACAACAACAACAACACCACCACCACCACCACCACCAACAACAACAACAACAACAACAGATATGTAGGTGACCCTAACTCTTCACTTAGGCGTCCGGTAGTGGCACTCACACCTCGACGTTCGTGCGCCCTGCTGTATTCCTTGGGTTAACTTTAATTAGGACTAACAGACAAGAAAGCCAAGGAAAGCCCTATTCTTTCCTAGGCTTTCTTGTCTGCTAGTTCTAATTAATGATGTATATCCCCCTTCTTTGGGTTAACTTTGTGTCTCGTCGTGCTGCCGAAGCGGATCTCAGAGAAAGAAGCGCGTGTTTGAGATCTGCTCTACCAGCTGCTCACAATCGTTCGATGAACTCATTAAACTATTCTTCATCAAGTATACTGACAGTTAACTGTCCCTGACGTTAAGTAACGTTATGCTCCGACATCATACGCATCCAACGGAACTCTTAGCTTGAAGCTGAACCACCGATATCGTACCATTTTATTTTTTAAAGCAACGTTTTCTGAATATTCGGAAATGCGGAAGTAAGTTGTCGAACCGGAAGTGCTTGGAAGAGAAACAAGGGTGTCACTCGTTGCTTGTGCCACTAGTCATGCCATAACCATCATGTACAGTACGGTCTACTGTTAAAGGGAACACTCCAATGAGCACCTTTCATTTTGCTGGCCCTCTAACATCAAGTGGACAGGGAGGGAAACATTGTTCATGCACTGCAGGAGCCTGTCAAAAAGAGGCAGAACTCTCAACCACCAGTAGTTGTATGCAAATCTAAGCCACTATGTTTTTGCAAGAGGGCGAAATCCAAACGTGCCCTGCACGCGAGTGTTCCCTTTAACAGTGGACCCGTGTGTACAGCAAAAGGTGGAACGTGTCCATTAAGTCGCTAGGCATTAAATATACCGATGGAGTACGACCGCATAAGCGGCTTGAAGGAGTGCTGACATGATTTTGAGACATTTTTCGTTTCATTGGCATGCAGTGTTAACGCTCTCCACACACCGGAGTCAGACAACCCGTATAAAGTATTTTACTTTGATTCTAAAGTTTTCTTCGCTGAGCATCAGCAAGCCAGCCCCACCGCAATGGACATTATCTCGACGAGACAACAGACTTCCACTGAGTTTGCGAAATCTGCGTCCTGCATGCATGCATAAATGGCAGAAATCGCTGTCGGGGTTGCTGGACGACAATTCACTCATCGTTGTTTACATGCACCGCGAGCAGATGTCAGATCTGCCGCTAGTACGTCGCGAGTTGCTGTCTCCCCGTGACGTCACACTGCGAGGACACGTCACTGAGAAGCCGCCCCCTCGATATCAAAACTGAAAGTGTTTTTCAAGGTAGCGGTATTGAAAAAAATATTCGTTGCATTCCCAGACACTGCAATACTCTTTTTAGGTTTCTGGACACCAGTTTCTTTAGAGCAACAATACGAAAATGTTTAAAATTCGTGTCAGTACTCCTTTAAATAGGTTTGACAAAGAAAGAAAATATAATTCTGAACCCTGTACTTTGGAAATTGGTGTAAACGAAGCATTCTTTAGTCTCATACTGTGCTAAACGTGTAGTAATCCGTCACTTTACCAGCGCAAACAAGTATTACAATTATGATAAGCAGGACAGCCGACCAATGTCGACCAATGTAGAACGTATTGAGTTTAAGGGACGCTTCGGCTCCCTCTCGGGAGTCTTGTTCATTGTTCGTTGTTCATTGTGAAAGGTTGGCCATACCAAGGGCGATACGCCTGGCGAAGGCTTGTTGAATGTATTTAGAAAAAATTACACCATCTCTCGCTACAGGGAACCATGTGTGGATGCGAAGCAGCGGGGAGCCAGTGTCAGCGCTGACGTTGACACTGGCGCTGACGCTTGCGCTTTTGCTGGCGCTAACTCTGACACTGGCGGCGGCATTGACACTGGCGCTCATCGCGGCGTTGCGCAGGCGAGAAAGGCGCCGCGCTCTCCGTCATTTTATACCGCGGAACTACCGTGCCACCCCCAGCGGAGTATGCAGCTGTCGCACCCCCTGTCGTGCGCGCCGCTCCGTAGAGTGGAGGATTCCTAGAGGAGAGAGGGGAGGGGACGCGTATGCGAAGTCGGGGGGGGGGGGGGGGTGGACGCCGCGGAACGCGGGAGGGAGGGACGGACAAAGCCCCCACAGTAAGCTGCTTCGCATCTGAAAAATTGAAGGACACTGTAAATTCCAAAGTGTATTCGGCGAAAGCGTGTGGCTATTCGACTGACTATGCTATGGTATCGGGGGAATCCACATTCTTGGAGCGCTTCTCCGAACCGCTTGCCGTGGAACCATCACCGTGCCTCTTGGGAGCCATCCGACTAACTCGACTGGACGCCGCCGCCGCGTTACGCAACGGTTGCGCAACGCGCGTTCGAAGGAGCAACGAGCAACTGTTGCTAGGTGCCGCTGTGGAATCACGTGATTGCCGAGAAAGTGTGAGGGGGAGAGGCCACAGCTGGCACCGTTCCAGGGCACGGACGAACGGGGGGACGCCGCGAGTAAGGCTTTCGCCTCAAAAATGGTTGACGATTTAGAGTACTATATGCACTCTACTATGTGAGAGAAGTGAGCCGCCCCAGATAAGCAACAAATCAACGAGTCGAAAACTACAGGAAGACACAAGTGCCGTTGAGCTCTTTCACCAGGAACATACTCCGACACCCACCAAGTTTCACTACTTGCGCGACATATTACAGTCCGAGCATTAGGATAGCGCCGAAGTATTAACTGTCACGAATGAAGAATGGCGGTGGCGAGAATGAGTTACATCGTGCTTTTAGACGCGCCCCACTGAGCGTCATTAGGCGTTTACAGCGCCCCACATTGCTAGCTGCAAACGAGTGCCCAGAAGGGTAAAGTGAGAAGTAGTTATTTTAGGAGTGTGCGAATATTCGAAAATTTCAAATAGCGAATCGAATTCGCCGCGAGATCGGGCTACAGGTGGCAGCACCGTCCCGCGCTAGTGTGGATAGGCGGTTGTCGGCGCGTATACAAACGCACACAAGAGCGCTTCGTTGGGAGCGATTTGACCCGATTTCCGGCAAAGCAAATGCGTTCACTGCAGCTTTCTGGCAATATGTGCACTGTTCATTGCCGAATTAATGCACGAAGCGCGCCGAACGTTACTATTATTTGTGAGAGAAGCGCATCCTGCTAACGAACGGGTTACTCGCCTTCGGCAACAGTCGGCGTTTTCGCAATGAATGACGTTTTCTTGTTGTTTGACTTCTACATGTTTAGTTTGTGTTCAGCCTACTATGCACTGCTGTAGCGCGACTGAATTAAGTATTTACTTCTTGTTCATCTGGATAACCCCAACAAAAAGAAAGCCCGTATTTCTGCACGATGAGTTCAAATAGCGCTATGTGCACTGCGTGCTGAAATATTCATCCGAACTTCTTATTCAGTTCTCCATGAAATGTAGGACAGTTGATAGGTTTACTCAGGAAAGCTACGTGGCTGACAGCGCTTTAGCGCTACTGAGACGTTTAACGCACACGCTTGTTTTTGTTCCAGTAACAGCACAAAAAGGTAACTGTACAGCATGGAACTTTCTTCGATTGATTACTTGTACGACAGTAATGAAACAAAGGCCCGGTTATTTCACGGGACCAAAGTACGCTTTTTCATGCGAATTATGTCCCCTGCCTTCCGTCAACTGCTATAACAACACAACACAAACGCTAAGATAATGCAAAGAAAAAAAGATGTGGCTTCGCGTGACATTACTACACATAATTGTAAAGTACGCCGTTTGGGTTAATTTTGCCCATCAGGGCTCTTTAACGCGCACCTTAATCTAAGTACACGGGTGTCTGTAAACATTTCGCCACAAGATATAACTGCGCAAGGAAACTCAGTTTTGCGATTTCCGCGTCATTCCATTTTCTGTTCTGTTTAGGGGACAATCTAAGTACCGAAGTGTCAGGCGTGACTTGTCAGAAATATTTCTGTGTAGTGGGACTAGCACCGTACACAACTAAAGCTCGTCGCGTAACCTATGAACGACAGTCCCGAAATTACACACCTAACCACAACGCGAAAGTGCATGAGAGCTTTTTTTTTAACACCGAGCCTCTAAAGGGCTATATTCACATGAGATTTAATACTTAACATCTTTAGGAGAACGCCAAGTGCACTTTGCAATGCGCTTGAGCCACAGAGTGGTACCTACACTGATATGACATTCGTGAACGAAGGGTACGACGACCACACACAGCACTCTAGACAAGTGCACTCACTGATCTTATAACGGTACATATTCAGCCAATCAAGGCCAAATGCTTCTTTACATCGTGTTAGGCATACCTACGTGCGGTTAAAGTTGCACTGACGCATCGGAACAAACCGCCTTTTTGAGGCCCTGAATGACGTACGCGCACATGCTAACACAACGTGGCTAGCAGACGACGCATGGAGCAATCCACACTAGGCGCGTTTCAGCCAGAAGCCGCCAGGCGGCGATTCCGCTCGATCTCGCGGCCAGTAGCGTTCTATTCGATTCGGTGCTCGAATCGAATAGGGCATATTTTGAAATACCGAATATATTTCGAATACTTTTCGAATGATCGGCACCGACGAGGCGAACCCAAAAGGACAAAACGTTGGAACAGCGAGGGTTCGTTTTTGTTCTTTTAATGATTGATTCACTAAGATGTATGCAACGCAAGCTTTTACGGGACTATCGAGGTTATGCGTTCCTGCTTAAAATTCTAGTGTCGCCGAAGCAACTGTCTAATCCACTATCATCATATCATCCTCATGATGCTGAATTCTGTTTCAAGATCTGTTTCAAATATTGTTTCATTTTTATATCTGTTTTATTTAAAAGGTAATGACGAATTATGACCTTGAATACTGAAGTAGCTGCTGTGTTCAACCTACATTTACTAAATATCTCGAAGGCTCTAGTCGCTGCTGTATTTGCGCTTGCCTCAGTTTACATAATTGTGCCATTTTTTTGTCAGTCGAAAGCAATCGTATTATTTATTTGTTAAAGTTAGTGAATATTTGATTCAAATAAATATTCACATTCGATTCGGTGTCATCACTATTCGATTCGTATTCGATTCGTTTCTAAAATTCACTATTCGCAAACCCCTAATGATGATCCATTGAAATCGTCCGATGAATGTGGTACTTTTTCTTTTGCCTCGTAATAGAAGAAAAAATTTCAGCTAGTTCCACGCAGTGAAAACCCTCGGACAGCGATGGTGTAAGTGTGCGAGTGTATATGCGATTGGCTAGAGAGGTCACGTGGTGTCGTCAATCCGCCGCTTGATTTGAAAAACACGCGTTTACACATTTCGAGCAGCATCGTCATCAACATCACTTATCATCATCATCATTTCGTTTTATTTATTTCTTTAATCACTTCCCCTCTGGTCACATACCCCGAGTAACACCTAATTCAACTTACAATACTACTACGACGACCGGACGGCACGAGGTAGGATAAGAAAGCTTTGCTGCAAAAGTTTCGTCGATCTTTAGCGACCCCTTACCTCTGTGTTGAGCAGGCCGCGACCTCGGTGGTTCATTCGTCTCGTTGTCCATGTGGACCTCGGACACCATGTTGCATGGTACGAAACCAATGCGGCCGTTACACTCTCCTTTGTAGAAACCATCCTGGTCCTTGCCGCCATAGATCTGGGAAGAGGCGGTCGGTTCATGGTACGGCCGACTATGCAGTTCCGGCCACACGCGTTTCAAAATCACAAGTAGAATTTCTACGGCAACACGGGGGTGTCGCGTGATGTGTTATATGTCCCGTATTTATCGCGTTTTGGGACACTAGGTACATCGTCACTTTTCTGAGATGCCACGTCTGACACAATGCCTAACTGGAGCGTAGTGATAATGGCCTGTGCCAATGAAAATGCATTGGCGATGATGTCATCTTAACCGATTGGTCGTGGACACGAGCCCTGTGCCCTTATCCGTCTCCCAACAGACAGGGCACGTGTGTAGTGCGCATTTTCTCACCCGTTGTCACGCTATCCCTATATGAACTGCCTGCAAGATCTCCATGGCGTACATAACCACCCTGTTACCTATTCGCGCGACCGCTGTATGACGTCGTTGCTGTTTAAAAAAGAAGGGAGGGGTTATTTAACGTTACAAGGTATTCTGTGATTGAGCTGTACGCCAGTTATGTACTCACTATAGGCATAAATTAACAGTGGCCCCATACAACGAAATACGATGTAGTTAGAAATCTTGTGGTTGCATGAGGGTGTACAAAGAAAACTCATACGCGGTATTGCCAATGCTTGCGTGTGTCCATGCCTTCCTAAGCATACACAACTGGGCTAGTTGGTTTTGAATTACATCGTGATACATCTCGCAACGCGAAAAAGACATATGGACAGGGTGGAAATGGACGCCACAAACGCTGGTGGTGTCCATTTCTACTCCGTCCGTGCGTTTCTTGTACGCTAGAGCACGTATCATATCATAGTCATATGATAGTCCTGACTTCCGTTCCCGTCTCAAGAATATTTAGCTAAATATCAACTAACACGTAGCGGGAGGGGTCGACTAGGCTCAAGGCAGCGTACCTTGATGAAAGCATGAAAGCACCAGCGCGAACATACACCCACAAGAGAAACGACACGTACACACACGTTCGCGTTGATACTGCCATGCTCCGTAATGAACCAACTCTCCCAAAAAGAAGTATTGATGAAGTTCATACCTTGATGAGGTCCCCTTCCTGGAAAGGCAACTCCTCGTCGGCAGTGTCCGGATTGGGCGACATGGTCTGCGGGTCGTAGTCGAACAGCGCAACGAACCAGCGCACCCGAGGTTGCCGCTGGCCGCCGCTGCCACGCCCTGTTCCCGACTGGCGACCAGTAAGTGCCCCTGGCCGGAGGCGGCTCGTCGTCCACCAGCGGACGCATAGCCCTCGAGGGCGGCGTCGGCGACGTGGGCCTGGGTCGTTCCTGGTACGCCATGCCGCCGCCGCCATGCTGGTCGACTCCTCCCCGAGGTCCTCCTCCTCCTCCGCCGTGGTACCGGCCGGGGACCTGGTGCCTGGCCGCTGGACGGGGCGCGCCGCCCCGCGGTCCCATGTCGTACTTGGCGAACTCCTCCTCTGAGTAGTTGTCCACCACGCCGAGGCCTCCTCCCTCACTGTCCTTGGCCATGTCTGCTCGCCAAATACATAACAGCGTTATCCATATAGGTAAACAGCGCAAAAGAAACACGGACAAGTAGACACAGGACTAGCGCTGTTCTGTGTCTACCTATCCGTGTCTACTGTCATTGTTAGTATTGTGTCTACTTGTTCGTGCTTCCTTTTGCCCTCGTCTACCTATGCATACGTAACAACTGGCTCGTATTCAGACGTCGTTTCTTCCAGTCATGGTAGCGCCTGGGCGCACAGGTGCGATTTGTCGAAGATGCCATAAGTTACACAGTAGCGAACATGTTCACCAAATATGACTGGCTATAGACTTCCCGAGGGCTTTCCGGCTACTCCAAGTCAGTCCTGGGGTGCTTGCGAAGCAGTTAACAAATGGTGCCAGTGGACGACTAGCCTTGACCGTCTCTGCTTGCTAAACACATCATAGCGAACATTTTATTATTTAATTTGATTGGTTATTGTGTATATAGTTCTTGAGGGCTACCGCAGTAACTGCAAGTCATTCGCAAGAATTCGTGGCAGCGGCGAAGTCGACAGACAGTGATGCAAAGTGGGATACCAGGCGCATCTGCATCTTGATAGAAACGGTGCGAAGGAAGCTTAAACAAGACGAACAAGAACACACGACGTACGTACATGACCATTCTGTGTATCGTCCTTGCACGCACAGTGCAAAGCAAACAGCCACACGACTGCCTATCGACTGGCTGTCACAAACAATGACGAATGGAACAGTGGACGGCGAGCACTAACGCTTCTTGTTTTCACTGTACGTTTGAAGGTGACTACGTTCGAAGCATGTCAGATGAAGTGGCAGTGACGCGCGGGCATTTTCTAACCTTGTTACCTCTTCCTTTCTTTGTATGTATGCCTTTTTGCACTGAAATAAATCAAGTTTAGAGTCAGCGCTCTTTGCATCAGTTTGTTCTGTGCCCGTTTCCTGATCTTGTATGCGCTGTTAATACGAGGGCCATTCAAAAAGTAAGGGCCGTTTGGGCCCAGCACAATAAATAATCGTTAGTAAAAGTTTTTATTCGCAGGGTTAGCTTAGTACAGACATACTTCACTTTTCTTTATAATCACTGTTAATTTCTAAGCACTTGTCGTACCTCTGCACCACTTTCTTTAGCCCCTCGACATAAAGTTCGCCGCGAGGGAATTCTTTGCTGTTTGAGTTGGTCGGTAATTATTTTTGGCACTCACCTTGCACACACTTTATGGTATCCGAGTTCTTTAGTTAGAATCGTGGAAATTGTAGTGCGGCTGACAAGAGGGAAACTCATCCGACAACTGTCAGTCGTCGATCTAATCGCAATTCCATGGTCCACTTGTTGAAAAGTTTCATTGGTCGGGATTCTGGGCTTGCCTCTCCGCTCTTCACCGCTCACATTTGTGTGGCCATTTGTGAAGTCTCGACACCATTTTCTGACCTTTCCTTCACTCATCACTTCAGGTCCATAAACTAGGCACAACTGCCCATAAATTTGAGAAACTGATCATCCTTTTGCACGCGAAAATCGAACTACAGCTCGCACTTCACAACAGGGGGGAGCAACGATTTTTGTGGACATTGTCGTCTGCTTTCCCCGCCATGCAGATGACTACTGAGTCAGAACAATAACTTCAGTACCTTCGCGAAGGATTAGAAGATGCCGCTGCACAAATAAATTTTATTCGGATGTGTAAATATTCAAATATTAGCAAACGGCCCTTACTTTTTGAATAACCCTCGTACTTTCTAATCCATACCAGCTTGCACACGGTTCAACTCTTTCAGGCTCTTGTTCTCTTGCGCCTTCTTAGCGTGGCCGCCTGTTGCGTGCGCTGTGTCTAAGAATGAAACACTTACGAAGAGAACAGTGCACTGAACCTTTGCGGCTCTCACACCTACGTAGATGCAAGTGACCAAGAGCTTGCTGTGAGGGGTAGACACCCACCGCTCATAATCATATCGTGGTTTCGGGACGTAAAAACTCAACAACTATTGTTGCTCACCCATGGGCATGCCCGAAGGCCCGTAGTAAGGGTAGATCTCCTTGTCGCTGAGGGCGTCCTCCGGCTCGATGATGAGCTGGCCGGCCGAGTTTCTCTTCTCGCTGCGTCTGACGCCGTGGTGGTGGACGCCGCCGACCCCCTGGTGCATCGGCTGCTGGGCCATCTGCCGCCGCTGCGCCACGGGAGGCTGCTGGGGGGCCGGTTGGTGCATGTTACCCGGCTGCTGGTACTGAGGATGGCCGCCGGGTTGGTGCATCTGGTGCATCTGGTGACAATGCGTAGAAGACATGGATGGTTCAGTGAACGTTGAAGTATGTCAAATTATGGCCTGCTTGGTTGCCACGCTTCTCGATTCGAACGCAGGCATGCGAGTAGCGCGATGAGTATGTTAACATAAAGTAGAGGGAATCAACTTCTGGCACACAATGGACAAACAACCTTTTTTTTTTAAGTTCTGACTGCTAAACAGGCGGGCGAATAAACTAAGCGTAAAGCCGTAGCCAGGGCGCCAAAGGACAACAAGGGGACTAGTATTCGTAGGAGATACAACCACCAACTCGAGTCGCATTACTCTGAAGTTGTGGCTTCGAGGGTTGCAACGCTGTTAAACGTGCGTCGCTTATGCACTAGGATCTATCTTTCACGGAAAACTCCCTACCTTTCTATGCATTATCGTTCTCTTCTTCATAGAAAAATAGCATCAGTAAGAGAAAAATGTTGCAACGTACAGAAGTGCTATAACACGCTGATGTGTATACTTTCTGGATCTCAACGTCACTGCAGTAAGAAGTTTCTACAATGAACATCTCTACGACCAAATTACCCGTGTAACGAAGGCTTGTTTACGTGGAAGTCGCGATGCAAGCGTTAAGGTCAGTGACGTTTACAACGAAGTAACCTGTACAGCGAAGTATTTTGGAAGTCCAAAGCACGTCCTTATAAGAGAGCTTGGCTATCGTAGCTTTTAAGTTATTCAGTGAGTAGTACACGAGCGACCCAGACTTGGCAAGGTGAAATCGCTCCACTACCTGGTGATGTTGTGGCTGAGTGTGATGCATGACGGGTTGCTGCTGTTGCTGCATGTTCTGTTGCTGCTGCTGGGGCTGTTGGTGGTGATGGTGATGGTGATGGTGGTGATGCTTCCTTCCGCCGGGTCCCTGAACGCCTCGCGAACCGCGAGCTCCGCGGTGACCCAGCTGAAAGAAAAAAACAAAAGAAAAGAAGGAAGACAGGGAGCGCTGGAGATTATCATAACGGGATAGCTTAAACAGATATGCGTTGCTAGAACAGCACGTGTAATGGTGCATAATGGATACCTCAAGATTTTAGGACGGTTGCGTTGGCTAACATTTCACTTTTCTTTCTCAGATATCCCGCGCTCCCAGAACATTTGTAGTCAGTGCTACCTCTGTGTATACATTAAAGTTCACGCGTTAGTGAATGCTCGAACGAAAAAAAAATCAGAAAGAACGTTTCAAGAATTTAGAACATGTTTTGCGGACGTAAGTAACATATGTTCTTGGTGCAATCTTGTTGAAGTCCCTGCTTGCTTTTTTCCTTCTTTATTTCTCTCTTTATATCTCACAAGTTCTTTTTCTTAAAACTTGCCAAGTACGAGAACACTGAAATTGAATCAGAAGATTTGCTCAATGTGACGCAAGACGAAGTAGAATAGTTGTGAGACGCCTATGACATCCAACAATTTCTTGTAAATCTGCAGTTCTGCCACCGATACCGTCACATGCGTCCACGGTGTTGCATTTGGCCCGCACTTTGTGCTTCTGCTTTCAGCTTCTGAGAACCACTCGGCTCTGAAAGACCGCGCCTAATACTCACAGGCAATATATTACACTTTGAGATATCGTTATCTGATTCGAACCTTATTTACGCACGGCCAGAATGTAGCTGCGTCGATCATGCGGTACGTTGAAGTTTTCGGGAGCAGAAAACCTAAAAAAGAAGCTTTTACGCGAAAACTGTTCCTAAGCAAATCTCAGCTAATCGCGATAATACTAAAATTGGCGAATTCGCATGGCCAAATTTGCAGACAGCTCGATTTGAACGAAAAGTGGTATGAAGTCAGCCATAGTGTGAAAAAAAAGGAGAGTTATTTAGTGCCGCGCTTTCGTATTTATTTCGCGGTACTTTTTTACACAATGACCGAGGCAAGCAAGTATTGTTTATGACTCGCTTTAAGATGCCGAACCGGAGATACGTTGGCCATTATCGATCTCGAAGTGCGAAAACAAACGCCAGTATATCGGAGCGACGTGTCACTATTCCAAAGTATCGAATAGCGAGATTACGAACTGCATAACAGGAAGAGATAGGATTCGTTAGTTTTCGAGCGCATACCTCTTCCTGTAGGGCTCCATCGAAGAGTAACTGATGCCCGAAATTAGCAAAGCATGTAGCTTGTTTGTTTTTTTTTTCAGTAGCCTATTCGTGTTGAAGAGAACCGCAATTGTGCTGTAAAAAACAACCGATAACTTGTATTCCGTAAATGCCTGCCTAATGACATTAGTACACACTGAACTCGAAAGGCTATGAAAGGCTATCACTTACAGGCAGTGCCCTGCGTAGAATAAGGCACTTTACCGTGCCAGGATAATGTATACTTGTTATACTATATACGCGGGTGCGAACGCAACGGAATCTGTTCTATAGTTAGTGGTCATAGTCAATTTTGCCGAGCGTGGTTTGGGACAGGAACACAACACAAAAACACACGGACAGACACAGTGCCAATCGTCAGGAGTGCTATTATAGAGCGTTCGCATGACGGTATACACACACGCCGCTCGCGCTCTTCTGCTCCACTCACCTCGCCGTTCTCCATCATCTCGTCCTCAAGTTCCTCCACAATGTCGGACAACTCCGAGTGGTTCTCTTCGACGCGTTCCGCCGACTGCGCAGCAATCAGTAAGGGGGGACAGTTAGGACGACATGTAGCAGCTATTCGCGCACGCTTGTACTGTAAGAAGTTCGCGGAGACCAAACTAAAATAGACCTGACCACGCTTCAATCGATCGCTGCCGCGAGGGACGTATATTTTGCCTCGCTTATATAAGTGTGGTTCTTCGAAGACGCCGGATATGGGTGCGGGTAAGGATACAAGTACGGGAACGGGTAAAAGTACAGGCATGTTTACAAGTACGGGTACGGGTACAGTTACGGTCACGGGTACCCAATGACGCCGACGCGAAGCGATCGCCATCGGTGACAGTGAGAGCGCCTTTTGCATGCCTACGAGGCAAACCAAACATTAACATAGGGGTCGCTCTACTGAAAAACTAGCTCGTCTCGCGCGTTTTCAGGGAAGCCCTGCCTTTCGACGACGTCGTGGTATGCAGTCTACGGTGTTTCGACTCGCTCCACAGCAAGTCTAGTTTGACCTGCTTGATAACATCCAGAAAGATTAAACTTCCACGACACGCATTCTGCTAACTTTTTTTCGCGTTCCTTCCTCGACTCAATCGAAAGGAAGGAAAAACGACAGAACAATATATGTCTTAGTGATCCCAATCTATAAGCGAAAGCTTTTTTAAATACAAGCTCTATGAAGTACGTAATACAGTGGATGATCACTTGGTTGTAAGCTTAAAGTATCTTTGCTCATTACCGGTGACAACGTGCTCACTGCCACGCGCAGGAGATGAATTTCTGGCCGTGAATCCGCAAGTCAACCGCACCTCCTTAAATCGCGCTTTGACTGAGCCGCTCAAAGAAACGGCGCCTAACGAAACCTTGTAGCAGCCAATATCAGGGTTTGTATGCCCAAATACAGCTAACGGCGCTTGCCTTGTCGCGTATTCTTAGCTGAATGTTCGCGCGAACGAAAAAAAAAAAAAAAGCTCAGGGGAAAATGGGTCCGCTTTTCTTGCGATGCACCGATTAAGCGAGTGAGCCTCTATAAGAGGCTACGCGCGTTAGGTCACGTTTTCAAAAAGGTACACTTGGTAAAGGACACAACAAAGGACAACGTTACACTGAAACGCACACAAGTCAATACGCGTGCCAATTATATGCAATTGTGAGACAGCCAATGCAACACAGAGGACGAGTAAGGTCGTGTCAGAAATTATTTGTTGGCAGTTGCAGTGTTTCACAAGTGAAGCATGCACAGTGAACGACGTTTACAATTGGGGAAATTGATGCCATCGGAAATCACGGCATCGGATACAACAAAAGAAACACGGAACTATAATTAATGTTCAGCTATAGCCCCTGAACCTACAATAATGAAGTTTGAATGGCTTTAAATCACTAAAACAAGATCGCGTCTTCTCCTGATCAGCTTCATGCATGGTCAAAACGCGTCGAGGTAAACTGTGAACACAGCGTTCAGATTTACGCATGTGTCTGTGGGTCGTTATAATGACACACTAGCTAAGAAAGCGACTAAAGAAGACGTTGAGCCCGTGGGTTTCGCAACGCAGGTGCTATTCAAAAACCGTTTTATTCAGGATCTATAGCTCCGGCTCCACCAGGCGCATAGGCAGGGCCGGGGAGCGGCGACAGCTCCCCCCCCCCCCCGAATATGTGAGGGGGGGGGGGGGTGTTTTACCAAAAAAAAAAAGAAAGTAGGTGTTTTTCTCTAGTGGTGGAGGTTTTCAGCTAGTGCCCCCCCCCCCCCCCTAAACCCTTGGAAAAAGTTCCTGGCTACGGACCTGAGCTCCCCCTTGCACGACCGGCCGTCAACCTATAAGCAGCAGCATGATTGGCGGACATTCACCTTTAGGGTATCGATTTTGTGTACTGTTGATTACAGTGCGGTTTGTTTATACCTTCAGGGCGACTCTATCACTCGTAGTCCCGAAATTTCGATTGCCAGGGGGGCCGAATAGGGAACAAAAGCAAAGCGACATTCCGTCGTTGCCGCGGTGCGGTTTGCACGAGGCAGTGCTGACCTTAGAAAACTATGTGGAACACTTACCGTGCTGCTACAATGTTCACAACTTACACAGTGAAAGTAAAGCGCGTTACAGAAAAGTACATATGCGAGCTAAGAAACGGGCAAAGAAATCATAACCGCTGAACATTTTGCCAGTTTCTTTGCCCTTGTACTTTTTGCAACGCGGTCCTGCAAGTTTGTTACAGGTGCCCACTTACTCTAATTAACGCTCAAGTGCGCGTGAGAAGACGGTATGAAACGAAGAAAAACAAGAGGAGGTGAGGGGAAAGAGGAGTGTCCGCTTCCTGCATGCGGACCTAGCCTTGCCGTAGACAATGCGCTGGTGAGTTTGGCACGAAGAGAACATCACAGTGCGAGAACACCAATGAACAATGATGACAGAGAAAGACACGAATGAACACATTCGGCACAAAATGTTTGCCGCATCCTTCTTTTCTCCACAAATCACTCCTTCGGCCGCATTCGAAGCGACGATGCCTTCCTTTAAATATAAGGGTTTAGCTTGAAATGACGTAACCCACCAGAAGTGCGAATCAGACAAGACCTACATATACTTCAATATCCTTTTTTCTTCTCGGTTCTAAACCTTCGCCGCAGCATTCATTCTTCAGCCATTGTCTCAGTGAATGGGAACGTGCAGAGGCTAGACAGGTTGTCAGTTCTCTTTCATCAGATAGCTTTAGATTAAGGGAACTCAAGCGGCATGCGCACCCAGGAACAGTAGTACACTATGGACACATGGTGAACTTCTGATCGAGCGCGGTCAGGGTCAAAATTATCGACCACGATTGACCTTCTCCAGCACCTTCCAGAAGGAGCCAGTTGATATATAACGAAGTTCAGTACCAGAATGCTCCGTGCGACTGCGGCGTAAGTTTGTTAGGGTTTCACAGTGACACGGGCTGCTTCCATACACAAGCGGTACGGGAAATCTCCATCTTGCGTCTTTTAACCTAAAACTCGCTATTAATACTAATGTCCTGACCCCAGATGTAGTTGGACCAAGCATCTTGCGGAGCAAAATTACGCGAATGACAGTAGCGACTCGGTCATTTTGCGTCCGTCGTTCCTCAATTGACGGAGAGGTTTGCGGCCACATCGTCCACCACTCGACACATTTCGTCGATAACCCAAGTAGACCAGTGTGTATATATAAGTCTACAACATCAATTAGTAAGCCGGCATAGCCATCTGCGTCTTCCTCTGAACACAAAAACAGACAGAAAAGACATCGATCGTACAGGTGCGGCGAGCGTGCACAAAGTGCCGAGTGGTGAGTGCCTAGATCAGGACTGCACAAGTGCACTGCAGACAGTTACGGTCACACAGAGCCAGTCGCCGCTGACTATGACAGAGTTGTAGAGCGACTGTAGTTGTTGCACAAGGGAAAACCAGATGGGTATATGTACACAACCACCATCTCAGACGACGATGACCAATCAACACCGTAGTACATGTATTTACACGTCCACGTATACCTTCGTCTCTTGGGCGTCGAAAGCGCGCGCTCGGCGCTTGACTCGTCGCAGCAGAGCTGCCGTCTCCGTCTCCGACTCTGAGTCACTACCGTCCGAGTTCTGACACAAACGTCACGTGACACACACACACACACGGCAACACGAAGGAGGGAAAGAAAGAGAGAAAGAAAAAAGAAAGCAAATAGAGAGGTCAGCAAAGAAAGGAACATCTTTCTCTATCGTTTTATACAGCTTCTCAAAGAAGTGACGTCACTGAAACAGCCAGGTTGGAGCACTACATGGTGGGACGCAAGGTTTGTGACGTGGCGTTAATGTTATCAGTATATCACATACAGGTTCTGTCGTTACTGACGTACAGATGCCAATAACGTTGCGGCCGCAACGTTATCATATTGAAGCAGGTTAACTGCAACGTGATTATGCTGCCTTTACCGTCACCGAAGCCGCCATGTTGGAGAACCAGTACGTTATGAAGCTGCTTCCATCCATAACCTCACGTATAAGTTATCTAAATATGGGGAATACGCCTCTGCATTGACCTTTCCTTGTTTTCGAATGTGTAGCTGCAACTAGGTAACATGAATTTCCAAGGTTTTCTTTTTTTTTGCTTTCATGCCCAAGTTTCTGCCTGACGCACCATATCAGTCACTTTCCGATATGCTCAAAGAATCGGTGAAGAAGTCACGGTGTCGTAATTAGTCGTGAAGTTTAAATCCTGAAATACGTGACGTGCCAAGGGCAGTTTGCATTTTTATCCTTTTCCGTGTCCTCTTCCAGCGAATTAGGAACGCGACAACATTTCAGTTAGCTCCCGCATTCTATAAACGAATGAAGGGGAATTGATCAAGGGCTCCTACACTTTACTTAGCTTCATTTTTTGTTCTATAATGAAATTTCAGCATAGGGGAATGGTACAGGGAAATAGACAAGGCAGGACGAAGTGCTGACTTCCAACAAATAGCTTGAATCGAAAAGAACCTTACACATATATAGCCCCCTAGCCCACGTATGCGCGTGAACTCACCGCAAGGTGTACAATCATGCAGAGGCATAATGAAGAATTGCTACGCCCTGCCATATCGATGCCTGTGTTCCGATTAAAGCTATTTGTTGGAAGTCAGCACTTCGTCCTGTCTCGCCTATTCGCGTGTGTCGTTTCCGTGTGCTAAAGACTCCTTATGAATCCGCACAAACACGTACGATTGCGTACCCTAACAAACAAGTTGTATTGTATGCTGGCTTCATTAGCTCCCATTCCGTAGCGTTATATGCACTAGTGAACTTTCAGGCGTCCAACATTAACCCGGAGTCCACACATTACACCCGATGTGCCTCGCAGTCTGATCTCGGTTTTGCCACGTAATGCACGGGAGTTCACGTAAGTGATTGTTCATTTCTTTCATCATTTCTTAATTTTGTAATACTACACACAAAGTAGTATTATCGCAATAAATAAAAAAAAAAGAATGCAGGCGCTTGATGTTATCGTGAATATTTCACGTGTCACATATTTTAAAATAAGTTTTTTACAGCGATGCTCTCTTAGTCTACCCTGTGCCGCCGCCGCCATCATCTCCATCGTCATAGTCGTCGTTGTCGTCGTTGCAGTAGTAGTAGTAGTAGTAGTAGTAGTAGTAGTAGTAGTAGTAGTAGTAGTAGTAGTAGTAGTAGTAGTAGTAGTAGTAGTAGTAGTAGTAGCTAGTAGTAGTAGTAGTAGTAGTATAGTAGTAGTAGTAGTAGTAGTAGTAGTAGTAGTAGTAGTAGTAGTAGTAGTAGCAGCAGCAGTACGTAGTAAGTAGTAGTAGTAGTAGTAGTCACGCCGGTCACGTGACCAGAGGGGGAGTGAATGAAGAAGTAAATAAAACGAAACGATGATGCTGATGATGTCTGTCTTCCAGTAAATAGAACGAATTGAGGATGATGACTCTTCTGTGCCGAAGTCATAATCATCATTAAAGCTTCGCGGTCCGACGGTTTTCACGGCGTGAAATTGGCAGATTTTTTTTTAAATTTCTTTAGTGAGTTAACTTTGCTGCACATGTACTCGTACAAAAATAGATTCGGTAGAAAAGAAAGCATGATAGGCTATCGGCTAGCGAACTGATATTTCGGCGCATGTGGAACGTTCATCTGATAACAGAATGGCGCCAAACGAGTGCAAAGGCGTGGGCACGTGCCAAGGAACCAGTCAGCAAGATGAAGCGATATTGCAGCTATTGATTAAAAACGAACAAACAAACAAATATCCGTAGCATTTGAGCGGTAAATGCCAGAGAAACACGCTAGTGTTACTTAGATTACCCTGTTAGCCGTCATTAGCCAACAACTGTCAATACTAAACAACATTAGTCAACAGTCGGCTAACGCCAAACAAATCAAGCTACTGCTTTTCGCCGTATGCTTCTGTATGCGATGCTTTTTTCCTCATCAATAACTGCAACCTACCTTACACGGCTGAAATTTAAAGCTTACTTCAATTAAATGGGGTGCGGAGAGAGCCAAGTGCTTTTCAATGTTCCAATATATTTCGCAGTTATTGCTAAACCTAATAATTACGATAACACGAAAGCTTGAATTGGCCAGAACAAATTCGAAGGTTTCTTAAAGACAGCTGGGAACTAAATATTACTAATTGTATCGTCACATTGTAGCACTAATGCCCATCGTCTAGGATACACTAGAGGGAAGTACAATACACTCTAGCAACTCTGGCGTTAGTGTCTATGGGAGCTTCAACAGCTGCAACGCATGGCGCTTCAGCCAGCAACACGGATTTGTCTAAACTTCTTTCTGTCGGCTCCGTTTGGTTCCGCGTCGCCTGCATCCGCTATGTCGCAAGACGAAGTACAGCAAAAGTCAGCAGTTCCACTTCACAACTTTAACCCTTTCAGGCTCACCGATTCAAATCCGGTCACGAAGTTCATAATGGTCCATTCTTTTATCCGAAACAAACGGCAAAACACAGCAATAAACACAGCCACAAGTGCGTTCGAAGCTTTAAAGGGGTCATGAAGCACCCCTTGGGCTGATTGAAAAAACACATCCTGCGGAAAGCTGACACGGCTATGAACTGCTCTGCCAAATATTACAGTCGTGCGCGCCGCGTAATGGCCACAAGCGGAGCGCGAAGTTGCCGTTTCCCCAGGCACCCTCTTTTCACACAGAGGCCGGTTCTCACTCTCATCGGTGGGCGGGGCGTCTGTCCGCTGTACGTCGCAAGAGACATAGCATGCTTATTGGCCGATAGCCGACGTAAATCGAGAGCGGCGTTCGGATCAGATGCGCTTCTTGCCGCGGGGTGCCACCACTTGCCGGCGCCGCACTCCTCAGTACACGGTAGCCGCACTCGCGCAAGCGAATCACAGCGGGAGAGCGATCGCGTTTCATGACGCGCGCTGGCGTAACTTCTTTCCCCCATGCCATCCCTCCCTGTCTAGCTTCCAGTGCGCTCGTCGGCACGAGAAAAGAGAGAAAGCGCTGGGAGCGTGCGCCAAACCCCCGTAACTCCGCTGATTCTTGACGGATTCGAGAAGTTTTTGCGGCAATCGATTCGGGAGGCAGTACACTCCGATACTGAGGCCATTAGATCATTACTTGGAAAAGTGCTTCATGACCCCTTTAAGCACGAAGATTAGGCAAATCCGTGTACTACCCACCATTCCCATGGTGGCTGAACGATCGCAGCACCAGAGTTCCCTCTAGGTAATTGTAGGATAACATAAATATCAGAAACGAGCGCCGCCGAAAGAGATTCGTAGCCGGCACTTGTTGCTATACTTAAGAAAAAGGAGAACAATTCTAGGCACTTTAGAGAGGAGTCATAAACATATTCTCCTTCAGAGGCGGTGCGTACAATTGTACAGATCAACTGTAGAGGTTTGTCACACGCTGGGCAAAGTCATCAACTGTGCCTCGACTCGGACGACGGACCCCGAGGTGGCCGAGCAAGTGGCCATTGCACTCGCCATGCAAGACGGTCGGAGAGACAACGTGTATAGCGATTCTAAAGGGGCCGTCAGGGCACTCCAGAAAGCCCGGGTAGCCCGGCAGGCAGTTGAAATTCTCAAAGGCTCCAAAACAGTGACAGCTCCACACACTCCATCTTTTGGTTCCCTGCTGGCGTCGAGCCCAAATCCGGCGTCTCTTAATAGCATATATCCGGAAATTTACCCGAATGTAGTTCTTGCGTAGCCTGTGGCGAGGCTGCTACTTCATCTCACATGCTCTGGGAGTACGGGTCGTTGGGCCCGAAGTTCACTAAGGAAGAGTGGGACGCGCTCCTACGAAGTCCCGTCTATGAGGACCAAATCCTGGCTGTCCAGCGCGCCCGTGATCGGGCCGGCAGGCTAGACCTGTCGGTCCCGTCGTGGGATTAGCCGGGTGCGCGATTAATCGCGTTTTGCTGGACCAATAAACGTTTATTCACTCACTCACTCACTCACTCACTCACTCACTCACTCACTCACTCACTCACTCACTCACTCACTCACTCACTCACTCACTCACTCACTCACTCACTCACTCACTCACTCACTCACTCACTCACTCACTCACTCACTCACTCACTCACTCACTCACTCATCACTCACTCACCACTCACTCACTCACTCACTCACTCACTCACTCACTCACTCACTCACTCACTCACTCACTCACTCACTCACTCACTCACTCACTCACTCACTCACTCACTCACTCACTCACTCACTCACTCACTCACTCACTCACTCACTCACTCACTCACTCACTCACTCACTCACTCACTCACTCACTCACTCACTCACTCACTCACTCACTCCCGCACCGCGTGTTCCTTCAACCGGCTTGAAACACGATGTGCACATTTGCACGCGTTTGTTACGTGGGCAACTAGAAATCATTTAATTTCGTTGCGTTGCGTATTGCTGCAGAGGATCGCTTTGCTGAAGCACGGCCATGTTAGATGAGCCATTCGACGTGCCCCGTTCGGGAGCCACACCATGATTATAATTTCTGTTTGCTCGGAATGGATGTAACCGATAACGAATTTCCCGTGAATTTAGAGCCTGAGGCTAGTTGGTATTCATCTTGGTGCACGAAGGTGGGGCGCACTAATAGATACAGACAAAGGAAGAAAGGAAGGTGCGCATGTGTCGTCGTTGTCTTCTTCCTTGTCCGTGTGTGTTAGGGACTGGCGTCGTCTACAGACAAACACATATCCTCATTTACATAAAATAAGCGCAATATATTCGCATATATACACGGACGTAGGTCCCTGGTGCGGAGGCACTCGGACACTACCGTATATAACATACATCTGTACGGAAAGACCAGCCTCCATCGACTCTGGGAATACACGACATATACGAAAGCGGTCGTGGGAGGCGGGACTTGCCGATTTCACCTGGTGTGCCTCGATGTGTGCGCCTCCAACGCGAATTAAGGCACCCTAGTTTGACATAAAGGGCCCCTCCCGCTGCCGTCCACGTATTGATTTGTTTCACTAATGTTTGTTTAAGACGAAAGTCTTATATGCCTCGTCAAGCGCGAAAAGTGACCGTCGGCGTCCCGCGTCGGTGGCGTCAACACGAGTCATGCGAAATATCATCATCACGTGATGACGTCACCATAAGACGTCATCATCACTTCGAAGATCACCAACATGTGTGACGTCACATGATGACGTCACCACATGTCATCATCGCTTGGTCAAAGGTGGGCCGATCACGGAGGCAGTGCAAAAGCAGGTGAGGTGAATAGAGCTTGCAGTGCCTCCGATCTTGGAGGCAGTGTGAAAGCACGTTAGGTGCGGGAAGCTTTCGGAAGAGCTCAAGGGAAGATCAATACATCGACAGAGAAGAAAAAGAAGATGGCTTTCGCCTTGGAGTTGTCTTAGGCGAATGCGTAAGGGACCCTACGAGGTTTATACTCTACTAACACTAAGGAGCAGCGATGAGGGTGTACGCACCTTGGACGTCCGGGTGGGGTGTACGAACTCGTCGGGCACGACGACGGGCAGCGAGTCGACGGAGAGCGAGTCGCCCGCCCGCGTGCGCACCGTGATGGCACGCGTGTGCAACGGCAGCAGGGACGCCACGTCCAGAAGGGCGTGGTCACCTGGAGGCCAACAGAACAGGGAGACACAAAATATAACAACCACGGAAGGCACAGACGCGCCAGCTTGATACGATAACACGTTTATTACTTTATCTTGCTCGCTACAAAAAAGGACGGAGCTACTCTTTACCTGTAGTCGGTTACAACGTAAGAATAAATACAAGATCTGCTACTGCGCTGTCTGCGTTCAACTTCTCTGCCAAAACGGATCTGATTGGAACGTCCAGCGTGTGTGTGCATGTATACATTTTTCGTTTTTATTTTCTCTCTCACTCTCTCTTCTCTTCCCGACCCCTGTTTCCCCACCCCTACGCAGGGTAGCAAACTGGTATTGGTACCTGGTTAACCTGGTACCAGTACAGCGAAATTTAATGGCGAAATTAAAATTATGCGAGATGCGGGCCATGCTGCATCGTTGACCGCGCTCCGTTTGCATGCGCCGTATCGCTGGTGGCCCACGCTTGTTTTCCATTTTATGGTTGTAGCGCCGCGCCACTCATGGCCGGTCGCCCAGGGGAAAAGAAGAGCGCCCCGTGGCTCGTGGTGGCGCGAGCTAGTGGGAACGCTTTGGCTCGTGTAGGCTTATGCCACAGGAGGGAAGCAACGAGACGGCTGAACCAGAATCACAGTGCCGTGATAAGAATCCTGAGGCTAAAATTACAGCTCAAACGCACAAGACACCCACGAAGAAAAGAAACATACACGACACAAGCGCTGGATAACAACTGCTTTATTCTTTCATACGCCAATGCATATATAAACCCAAGGCAACCTTACCGCACATGCGCACACAACAATAGCTCTAAACCGAAACGTATGACAAGGATGATAATGTATTAGATACGCGAAGACATGAAATCATATTCAGATGGGTGCAGGGACAAAGTAAAGAAGAGGTAAGAAGGGCAAAGAAGTGCGTTTGCGCTGTAATTTTAGCCTCAGGAATATGTACCAACTAGACCCAAATGAAGTTTTATCTTAGTGACCAGAATCGACGCCCGCACGGAGCGCGAGCCGTGGCTTCAGGTGCTTGTCCGTTGTGTGTTGTCCGTGCTCACGGCACAGCACCGTGTAAAATCCCCTAAAAAAAGGTTTAACAATAAACTAATGTCAACCATTCCTCATTCCTCATTCGGTGTATACCTCTTTCGGTAGAGCATCACACGCGCAATTCGAAGGTTGTGGGTTCAGATCCCACCGACGGAAAGGGCGCTATTAACATATAAACGAGCCCCTCGGAAAACTTTCCCCTTTTTAGAAAGGTGTTTGATGTCACGAAAAATGAGCAAATGCATTTGGATAGGGCATCTATATGCAAATTGTCTCTAGGTGAGACAGTGACGGCTGTGGGCCGAGCTTACATTTACTCTTAGCATGTAACCGTATGTGTGTACCTCTAGCGCCGTGCGAAACACGTACCGGTGGGTGAATCGATCTCGGTGACCTTCTTGCCGGCCGCGTAGACGGCGTATCCGGTGACGGCGGCCCCGTTGGAGGTGCCCAACGCGTTGATGGTGACTGGTAGCCAGGTGACTAGCACGGTGCCTTCCTGTGGACCCGCCTCCACCTGGACGTCCACCGGCGGGTCCGGAATACCTGCGCAGTTTACCAAAAACAAGCAACGTGGAAAACTGACCTCATCCGTACCAACCAGGAAACGCGACGTCATGGTGCAACGTTGCGTGAGAACTCTCTGATTATACCCAATTAACCTCGATGGCACCTTTTGACTGACTGATGTATATTTTGCCAAGTGTGTATTATGCATCGGTGACCGCTAAACTGATACGATGTACGCCAGCCAGTCTGGCAATGCGCTTGAGCCAGGGGCGTAGCCAAGGGGGGGGGGGGGGTTGGGGGGTTCAAACCCCCCCGAAATTTTTCAGTTTTGCTGAAAACGGTTCTGAAAAACGGTTCTGTTATTTAACAAAGCCCGCTAACGTCTCGGGCATACATGTAGAAGACGCACACAATTTGTTTCAACACGCGACATGGGGACTTTAATAGGGCTAAACTGAACGAGATAGTGGGTAAAAATGTCAATTTTGCATTTAAAGTCATTGGTATACAGTGATGCCAAAACGGTTTCTGTTTATTTTATTTGACTCCGTGCGGATTTTCTGACGGGCCATTTTTGTACCTGACTCCCCTGGACCGATCCTCAAGAAACCATTGTGTTCTCTAAAAATGTTAACTTCAGAGGCCCTGTTCACTTGCTCCGCCTATCTCAGACAAACAAATGGTTTCAAGCGGCGATCGCTTTCTAAGTAATAAATAACGGACAGCTGCGATGCACCAATCTGTTCTGCGCGCCCCTGCCGCTTGCCGTGCAACAGGAGTCGCTATCGTGCAGGGAGCGGGCTGCTGTTTGCACCGCAAGCGGCAGGGGCGCCGGATCCCGAGGCGATTACTATATTCCCTTAGTGCAAAGCTGGGGTCTGCTGATGGAAAACAAGTTGCGGCGTGCAAGCACTGCGGCTGTCAACTAGGCAGCAGATATTCGGACCTGAAAGCTCATGCGAACACCAACAAGCATAGGGAACTGGCTGGCAGTTCTTCGATCCAGAAGCAACTGGGCTTCACTACAAAAAGGCAAGTCCAACCAGGGAATGCCGCTGAGGGCAGAACTGCTCTATTTATCGCCGAACATTCTTCAATTATGACTGCCGATCACTTGTGCCAACTCTATAAGAAGTCGTTTCCTGACAGCGAAGCTGCAAGAGCGTATCAAATGCGCCGCTCCAAGTGCGCTTCCGTGATTAAGAACGTTCTTGGCCCACACTTCAAGGCGGATCTGGCACAGGACATTGGGGACAGCTATTACAGCTTGATCATAGATGAGTCGACCGACATCAGTGTCACAAAATTCCTTGCCATTTCTATCATCTATCACAGTGTCACCAAGTCAAGGATCATGACCACATTCCTTAACTTGTGCACCATGGGAGTGTGCACGGCAGATGGAATTGTGGCGGCCGTGAAATCCACTCTGATGGAGTACTGTCTTAAACTGGAAAGGATGAGAGGCGTAGGGACAGACAACGCTAGCGTTATGACGGGGATCAATAATGGCGTTCATCGGAAGTTGAAAGCTGAGGCTCCCCACCTCGTACTGATACGCTGCGTCTGCCACTCTTTGCAGCTAGCCACGTCGGCTGCTACGGCGGAAGCATTGCCGAGAATCTTAGAATACCTAATACGCGAAACGTACAACTGGTTCGCAAGATTCCCTGCCCGGCAAATGGCGTACAAGAAGCTCTACGGTCTGATGAATGACGGCGATGAACCACTGAAGATTGTGCAAGCGTGCAGGACGCGATGGCTATCCCTCGAAATAGCCGTATCGAGGATCGTAGACCAGTGGACCGAATTGAAGGCGCACTTCGAGATTGCAAGGCGCACTGAAAAGTGCTATGCGGCAGAGGTGCTGTATGGTATGTACGAAAACCAGATCAATCTGGGGTACTTGCTTTTTTTGAGACCGATTCTGACAGATGTTCAGAAGGTTAACAAGGCATTCGAGGCGAAAGATGCGGATCAAACAAAGCTGCTGAAAGACCTCATGACTTTGCTTTCAAGCTTGGTTGAAAAAGTCGTAATTCCGAAGAGCAGATGTTCTGACGTGCAGACTTGAGGACCACTTGAATCCCAAGCCATATCTGGGCTACCTGTTTGAGACGTACGTTGACAACATGAAAGCTCAGAAGACCGACGAGTTCTCTGTCGCAGATGAAGCTGTGATGCGAGAAAGCTGCATAAGGTTTATTACCACGCTAGTAGATGAAATCAGACAGCCGACTTCCCGACAACATCACAGTTCTCCAGAAAACACCACACTTATCGGTCGAAAACGCTTTGTGCGTCGTGAAGGAGCCATTGATTCCTCTGCTGGAAGCAATGGCAGTGCCCCCTGAAACGATCGAAAAAATTCAAAACCAGTGGGGCAAAATCACCCTCCTGGACTGGAAGCAAATATCGTCCACGCAGTCGTTCTGGTGTGAAGTTCACTCCTATAAGGACGCCTGCGGCGAAAACCTGTTCGCCGAGCTGGCCGGATTTGCCATGTCGATGCTCGTGCTGCCGTATTCAAATGCCGAAGTAGAGAGGACATTTAGTCAGCTTAACATAGCAAAATCCAAGCTGAGGAACAAGCTGAAGCCTGAAACAACAAATGCCATCCTCGTCGTAAGAGCGGGGCTGAAGCGACACCAGAAAAGTTGTTTTGATTACGAACTTCCCGCGGCAGTTGTTAGTGCAATCGGGACATCTGCAACGTATGTGCAACCAAGTCACCTGTCTGGTCCCTCAACAAGTACCAGCGGTCCTGTGGAGATGGTGTCAGACGACAACAGCGGCGACGAAGACCTCGATGTGTTTTTCGTTGACCTGTGAGTTTTTTTTTTTTCATCAGTGTGAGCATTTATAACTTTTAGCCTCATCTGTGATGAGGTTCACCAATGACGACCACCGCAGCACTGAAGCCTCAAGTGTTCTAGTTAGACTCCTTGAAAGACTATTTTATATGTTATTTCAGCTCTCGTAGTTTTGGGGAGCTTTTAAGAATGATAAAGGTATTTATCATACGAAATTGCAGTGTTTTTTGAATAAAATAGGCCCTAGCGGGAAATTTAGCGGATATGTTTTAGAATCTAGCGGAATCTGGCGGATTTCTCATTGCTTTTTAGCGGATGTCTGACGCTCAGCGATGGCAACACTGTATAGTCTGGCACTAGCATGTGGATACCACTCTACAGCTATAAAACGCAGACAATACAAGGCTTGAAGCAGGCCCGTAGCCAGGAATTTTTTTCGGGGGGGGGGGGGGGGCACTTGCTGAAAACCTTGATTATTTGAGAAAAACACATGTTTTCATTATTTATTTTCGGTAAACACCTACTTCACCAAAATTTCAGAGGGGGGGGGGGGGGTTCGAGCCCCTAGCCCCCCCCCCCCCCCCGCCCCGGTTATCTCGTTATCTATGTCGCGTGCCTTCCTTGCCTTATCGCCGCGCCCCCGGTGTGACACAGTACTCCTCATAGGAAAGTAGCCAGCCCACAGTTTTTTGGAAAAGAAACACGAGCATGCCAGATGAGGATTATTGTTGCGTGTCAGAAGGACTCTCCAAGTACACCACTTTGGCTTAGGCTGTCGAGTGTGACTCGTCACGTAGGAAGTGTTGTGAGCGAGAGTAAAAAAGGGAGTGTTGTAATGTGTACTACATACATACCTTTGGGCAGCGTCCGGAAGTCGACGAACGAGGTGAGCAGGCTGGCGAGCTTGCGTGGCTCGGCGCCCTTGGCGTGCTCGTCGGCCGAGGCGGAGGCGCCCGTGAGGGCGGCCGCGGCCGACGACATGAGCAGCCGGCCGGGCTTGGCGCGCACCGACACCCGGTACGAGGTGTTGGGCGCGAGTCCCGTCACCAGGTGGCGAAAGGTGCCCGGCTTGAGTGACTTCATCTCAACGCTGTTGACGGCCACCACGTGGCTGAAGTTGGAGTTGCTCGGCAGCCAGCTGATGGTGGCCGTCGTCGAGGTGATGTTGGAAGCCTTCACGCAGCTCGGTGCCAGTGGAACGTCTGCACAGATGAATGAAGTTGCGTGTTTTTCTGCTGTTATCGCGCCTATGCAGCGTTTGTTTCTACGAACATCATAGTTGCATTTAGAGTGCGGTAACCAGTAATAATAATTCTTGGGGTTTTACGTCCCAGAACCACGATATGATTAGGACGGACGCCTTAGCGGAGAGCTCCAGAAATTTTGACCATCTGGTGTTGTTTAACGTGCACATAAATATAAGCACACGGGCCTCTAGCATTTCGCCTCCATCGAACTGCGGTAAGCAGAGACAGTTCGGAAGTGCCCAGTGTATGCTGTATGATCGTCTTGAACTATTCTGTTACGTGTGGGCATTTACGTGTGAACATTTCGGTTGTGGGAAGGATCACGTTGTGTAAATCTCCTGTTGCGTGAACATTAACATTGCAGTACTGAGATCGAGTATGCAAACCATCATGACCAACCAACTAACCAACGAGTCAAACTGCGGGTTCGTATAAACATATGCCGAGCTGGTCGACAAAGTGATAAAATGTTTCTTCACGAAAGAAGTCGCCTACATATACATGACCTGACGCTCAGTAATTAAGGGGTGCCCTAAATAAGGAGGTTTCATTATCGACAGGTATTCGTGAAGAGGCCTTTTCTGATCTCGATAGGCTTAATACGGACTCCATTGCAGCCAATGTGTACAGCACAAGTGTCACCCGTATTCCCGCACACACACAAAAACCTTTTACGCTACAGCTGTTTTGTACGATAATATTCTACCAAGTCTTCGTGCAGCATTTAACTAATACGACTGCAATGTCTCCTGCATTAGCTTACGAACGAAATGCTGTGAGCAGATTTGTGATGAAGGAGGACTTGTGCGGTGAATTAACGAAGTCGTTGCTTAGCAAATGCCGTTTACCTCTGACCACAACTGAGCTTAGGCCTTCGATAATATTACACCAAGCATCACGATGGCTTAAAGGCCAACTCCGGCGATTTTTTGGCCATGTCAAAGTAATAGTGCTTTTATGTTCCTGAGACGCTCATGTTACGGGCCCGATGGCAGAAATACTCGGCAAATTGGAGAATAATTTTAAATAAGCAAAAAAGCGCAACACCGAAACCTAAACCCAACCGAGTGTACTGTCTACGTATGACGTAGACGTTGTTACGAACGAACCGGAAGTCGTGCAAGGCATGCCGGTCACGCCGGCGAGGAGTATGAAAACTGTGACAGCCGGACGAGCAGGCGCACAGTGGAGAGGTCAGCACGCCGCGCATCAGCTGCAATGTCTGCGACTGACAGTGCCGCGTCTGATACTGACAGTGTCTCGGCCAGCACAGCAGACGCTCGCTGTAGCGGCCGAAGTTAGCGGTGCCCTCGGCTGCGTCACTTCCGCCGCCTTCCCAATACTGACGTCACAGACGCAATGTTGCCAATAATTGTGGGAAGCCAGGAGGGCGTTTGCAGACAATCTTTAAAATTCATTAGCAAACAATCTGCGCATGTCTCAAGCATGCAATTTGGCATAAATGACGGAAACGTCCGAAGGAACGTACCCAGCGAATTTCATTGAGATCCATCGACCTCGAAAAATCGCCGGAGTTGGCCTTTAAGCCATCTGGTCTTGAAATCAGATTTAGCGCAACAATCTTTTTCGCCAACACGAGCACCGAGTTTAACTTCCAAAACGAAAGTTATACTCAGGGTTCACACTGGAACTAGTAAGATTAGCTGAATCATGGACTTCACTAACGTCATAAAGACAGGTTAAACACTCTCAATATGTTAATCTCTCTGCGAAAAAATACTGTCATTTATTAGTCAGTACCAGCCTTGAGAGGTTTTGTCTCATTGCTTACGTGCATCTCGCGCAGGAAGCAAGATGCATTTGTATGAACTACAGTCGGCACAGTTTTAATAATAGAGAGCGGCATTTCCACACCAAAGGCGGATGCACCCAAGAGTGCACCGATGCGCGCGTACTCTAGAATGACGTCACGACACTGAAGGGCGGTGATCCCACCGGGAACATTGAGCAGGGTCTGTACTGCCTTCCTAAGTTGTACCCGACTAAAAGCTGTACCTGAGTATAGGAGCTGTACCCGACTGCTGTACAACTGTCCCCATCGCTGCCTGTGTACGGCACTGTTAACAACTCCTTCACAAAAGCGAACAAAAGACATTCCTTCATTGCTCCCTGCATTCGTCCTGCATAGGCCTTTACGAAGTCATCGCTTACAAAGTTTTCGATGGTTCATGCCAGCGTGACTCGCGTAGTAGCAGCAATTTACAAGCGAGACGACTGCGTGGTCAGTACGTGGATGAGCTGTATGCAAAAGAAACAACAGAGTATGGGCCGTAGCAGTTCGCGTGACCGAACGTTCGTTTAATTGCACCGAACATGTACACCTAATATCCTGGAAACGCCCCTAATTCGGAGAATGCAGGGCGATCTGCTGTAGTAAAGTTATAAGTACGCGATCGATAAGGTATAACAGGGACGCTAATCAGAACTGGTCACGTCAACCCCGACATTTCGTTCTTTTTTTGTATCCTTTAAGGAAAGGGAGGAAGCCTATGTTCGTGGTTCGAATGTCTCTTGGTGAAAATGATATGACTTTCAAAGAACCGAGTTTTGAATTCGAGTGGAAGTTTACAAGTGGCATGAGCAGTGAGTGACATCCCTGTTTCTCTTCCAGGCACTTCCGGTCAAGCACTTATTTCCGGTAATATTCAAAAAGAGTGCATTAGAAAATAAACCTGGTATGAAATCGGCGGTTCCGCTTCAAGTTAACGGTTATAGTGGATACATATGATATCGGAGCATAAGTTTACTTAAGATAAAAGCCAGTTAACTGTCAGTACAATTAATGAAGATGAATTGAATGAGTTCATTCAAAGAGCAGACGGTTTTCTCGTGAGAATCTGGGATCGTTGCGGCACCTGGCGGAACAGATGTCAACCACGCGCTCCTTTCTACGTGACCTCCGAGATCCGCTTTTGCAGTGCGACGAAAACACAACGTTAACACAAGGAATACACCAGGGCGCACGAATGCCGAGGTTCGAGTGCCATTACCATGCAGTAAGACACCTAAGTCAAGGTTCAGGGTCGCCTCCAATTTTTCGGAAGTACAGTCGGTTAGATCTCAAATGATAAATATTAAGCTCCGACAACGTAACTGAAGTTCGACTTTCTGTAAGAGGTCATAGCAACTCCCTTTCGTTCGAACCGCAAGTACTTTCCCTTTGCTCGCGTAAACACTGGGTACCTTGTAAAATAGCAGTTCGTTGTTTTTGACTAAAATATTATTTTTGGCTGAGTAGTGATGCGAGGTATGTCTGAGAAATGTTGTCGGCACGTTCAAGTTTCTCAACTAAACCCAGCGACACAAACCTGTGTGTGAATGGTGAAAACTCGACCATCTTAATAGCCCCCAGCAACACAATTTAAGCACTCCCTTTCTGGTTCTAAGATTGTTCTAAACTTGTTCTAAGATTAACGATATGGACAACAAGTTAGCTCCCCTGCCCCAGTTATACTGACGCAAGTTACTAGTATTTACTGCCTAAGCGCCTGTAGAGCTTGCGTGTGTTGGTTGAATAAACTTTTCTTCGTGGCTGGGACTTTGGAATGCAGCGATATTGCAGCGCAAGTACGGGCGCCGAAAACAAAGTAAAATGAAATTTAATCAGCATCAGAGGGGCATATGGAAAGGTTTAGAGCAATGGTTCACAGCCATGGATGTTTCGGGGACCCCTGGTGTACCCGTAGAAGTGATGAGGGACCCCTTGCAGTGGGAGAAAAGGGGAGGAGGGGGGGGTGTCATAAATTAACACAACATGAAGCGTGAAGTAGGTGTCTTTTATTTCTCCATAGCAAAGAGTGCCCAAACTAAAGTGCCACGTCAGTTCGATCTCAACAGCTCCCGAATAAGTTGTGCGGTCGGCAGCTACATTGGCCTGTTTCTAGCTACGTTTGCTCTTCAAAAAATGCTTCGCATTTAATATCAAGCCTAGAAAAAGTATGATCGTGTGCATATGTCGTAGAAAACTGCAACAAAAGCTTTACAGCCATCTCGTAGAGAAGGGGAATCATAAGTCAGCTCCGCCGCAATGATAAAGCGTCATGCGGTGAAGCATACAAAATAAAATCACGAGGGGCCCCTGCCACGGGACATAGTGTGCAATCAAAAAACGAGTTTTCTTTTTCGAGGATGGGTTTCACGGGCCCCGAAAAATGGCTTCCCGGACCCCCATTTGAGAACCACTGGTTTAGAGGAACGCTTACTTTTCCCGATGACAATGGTGCATGCGGCATCCCTTGAATGCTGGCCAGAGGTCAGTACTGACCTCACGCTGATCCGGTGCGGCTGTCAGGAAAAAGATAAGAATAAATATTTCAAAATAAAGAATGATACGGATAAGAAGTGCATCAAGATTTACGAGAACAACGTACAAATTAAGAGGCTATGCATCCCCGTGAACTGGATGTTACATGACTCGCAAGAGCCGCGTGAATGTGGAAGGTGAGCTCGCAATGACAACGAGCTTATTTGTGATCTCAAAATTTGTGAGAAATTAAGCAGAAACACGTCGTTATCGGCATATAGTGTGCGGCATTGTCCCACTGCATCTGATACGTTTATATGCGCGTTGTCTATCATTAGCGTCGTTGATTCGTCGAGCGAGACTTTATTTCTTCGACGGGCCCCCACACACGCACTTGGTAACGGCATAGACAACTACTTTCCAGAAGGTTGAAGTCGAATGACCTTGTCATCAAATGCAGAACATCCCGCTTTTTTTTTACTGACATGCTGTAAGGAGATGTTGGTGCACATATAAGGCGCCGGCTACTCCTTAGCTCTAAGAGGTGTCGAACAATGAGCGTATAGGGTCCGAAATCTCTGAACATAACAAATCCACAGCCCATACAATATACAACTTAGTATAACAGTAGAGCCATAGTAAAACAGTCAGAACAACATATTAAACAATCACACATATGTATATACACGGTGATGTTTGAATAAGTTGAAGAGCAACCGTTACATGGCATAACCAAGACAAAAATAGTCAACAGTCACATCAATATACACTGTGACGTTAAAACAAAATAAAGCTTAAAGTGGCCCTATAACACTTTTCCAAGTAACCACCGAATGACTTCCTTAAGAAGTTTATTGCCTCACGAATCGACCGCCGGAAAAACTTTTCGAATCCATCAAGTACGAGCGGAGTTACATAGATTTGTCGCACGCTGTAATTGCTTTCTCTCTTCTCTCGTCCCGACGAGAGCGCTGGAAGATATATAAGCTCGGAGGGATGGCACTGGGAAAAGAAGTTACGTCACGCGCGTGTAGTGCCATGACCTTGAGCACTTTTTCTTTCTTTTTTATTCAAACTCGCGGCTTACTTTCAGTGTGATCGCGGGCGCGCATGGGCACGTGGCGGCCTCCCGCGGCAGCCGCAATCACTATGCAGCCCACGATGCCTAAATCAGCCAATGACCGTGTATTTTGGTATGTGGCGCTGTCATTTGGGTATAAGGCATCATCTGTAGAAAGGGGAGGAAAAGATTTGTAGCATACTTTGAGAATAATTCTGTATATTACAGGTCGCGTGCTGCGCTATAATGTTTGGCTCGCGTGTTCTCAGGGGCCTCGACAACCGATTGGCAGCGTTTTCTGGCCATGCGGAAAAAGTGTCGCAGGGCCCTTATAAATGCGCTAGTAACGGCCAAGAATGCCACTGTCTTCGCTCTGCTTATTTAACATCCCAGCCATAGCCAAAAGTAAACAAAAAACACGTTACGCATTGACCTAGTTTTTTTTTTCGTTTGCTTTATCCTCTATGCCCCCATCATCCAGAACACGAAGATGGCAGGAGGATCAATCGAACTGCCTTTCCTATTTGATTGGGACAGGAACGAACTGCTGACCAGCACGTCCGTCTACTTTCGCGGCGAATCCAGAGCTACGGGGCAACGCCATACTCGTAGCGCCATGGGGGATGGAATTGGGGTGGTCTCTTTTGTTTCTCGCAATCCTTTTTGTTCGGGTAACTCTGACTCACATCTCGAAGCGAGCGTACGTGTGTACCACAACAACGCAAGCCCGGGTCCTTGCTCGTTAAAGGAGGCACGCCGGAACAACACGGCCAGTCAGCGAAGGCCTCCGGTACATCTAGTAGACTGGCGCTTCCGGCGCCGAAGTTCAGCCGAGCGTCGCGTGATCACTACAGGGAACACTCACACTTGGTTCCTCATATATATATATATATATATATATATATATATATATATATATATATATATGGCCGTATGAGCCCTCCGTCATCGATCATGAGAGCTCCATCCAATTCGAGCGCCGTTCGATCCTTTTTGCGTAGACGTTCTTTGCTTCATCTAAAACAGTGCGGCGGACGCTATAGTGTACGCAGCCGAAGCGCGAACCAGTGCCGGAGAAACCTAAATCACGATCGGAGTTTATTGACACGTTACCGACAAATCTTGACCCTGAAGCCTTAGTCACTTAGAAGATCACGACTTTATTGACATACAACTGACCCGAAGCTTAGGTATATAGAAACTTTCCCTCATACCCTCGACGGTTTGATTTTCAAGAACGGAGCTGTTTTAAGCCGACCGTAGGTTAGTCCGCGCAGAGCGAACAGAAAACTATCATCCTCATAAACAGCCACGCTCTCTCTTCGTCCTCTTCTTCGTCTTCTGCTTCTCTCCCAGTACACGTGCGCCGATTTGTCCGGCGTGGGATGCAATAACTCGGATGGGCGAGAGAACGAGTACAAAGAAAGAAAGAAAAAGAAAGAAAGAAAGAAAGAAAGAAAGAAAGAAAGAAAGAAAGAAAGAAAGGTAAGACAGACAGAAAAAGACAGAAAAAGAAATAGAGAAAGAAAGAGAGAAAGGAAAGAGATAAAGAGGAAGCGAGAAATAGAGAGAGAGAGAAAGAAAGGGAAGACAGAGAAAGCAAGACAGAAAGAGCGAGAAAGAAATAGATGTGGAGAGAAAGAAACAGAGACAAAAAAAGAGAGATAGAATAAACAGAAAGGGGAAAAAGGATAGAGAGAAAATAAAGAGAAACAAGGACGGCCGCCCAGCTCTGCACTTCCTTCAGGCTTGGCACCGCTAGTGCGAAGCTGCACTATTTTTTTTACACCCTTTAAGGGAAAAAAAAGGGTGTTAGCTACGTAAGACTGAAGGAGTACCCTCATGACTGTGACAACCCACACAGCACCACCGTGTCGTGATAGGCTTCACAAAAGCACTGCCGGCATCATACCCTTTATAAACTCGCTGCGCTTTTCGGAGATATGTGAATGAGCAAATAATGAGTTCGGGGAGACGAAAGTTAAAATCGAGAAAAGATTCTCGAAGGAGGGACTCGCAATTAACGGAACAATGTATACGATAGATGGATCTTGCGCACTGCGCCGCTGCACGAGTTACGCTGGCACTTAGAAAATTAGACGTTTCTTTATTTCCCCCCAATAAACCAAGGCAGAGCGTAAGTATTGAAGTCACAGCCGTCATTTCTTGCACGCATATATAGATATCTGTCAAAAGGCGCAGCCAGACACTGGCCGTTGTCTTTTTATTTTTATGGGCGTAATTGTATTCTACCCTGTTTCTTCCGTGTTTCCTCTTCGTCGCCGAAGTTGATGCGGGCTTTCTTGTTGCTCTGATGCGCGCCTGGCAATCAAAGGTAGTGCGCCCTAACACCACTTTAAAGCCCATCATGAAGCGCCAAGCTAAAAATACTGACAGAGGGCACAGCGAGTGGTCCCTTGCGAGTGCAGCACAAAACGCACCCGAAGCGTGTAGTGCACTCCAGCGAACTCACGTATAGAAAGACAGGCGTGCGGAGATCACAGCGTTATCTAAAAATGGTTCTTCGCGCACTAAGCAGGAGATTGCGATGACGAAATATTGCGAATTCATGAGCTCCCATGGGTAGAGCTGAGCTGGCGATGACGTAACGAGAAGGGCTCTTAAAATGATGGACTCTCGTTTCAAATACCGAGAACTAGGTACGCTCTGCACTATAGGGCTCCGGAAAGAATGAAATTTAGTGTCTGCACATTTGCTTATTGAAAAGTTAAATACCGCAACCTTCCAAAATTTGTTCTCACCGAAGACCTTACTAATTCGAACATTACGCTCTTTTCCTTAAATAACTTTTTACTTCCAAAGGTCTGAACTAACTATGGTTCACAAAGAGTAGCTTTTGTTCTAATGAAACCTATTTATCATTATTTGCCTCATAATATTAAGTGTACTTTTTCTGGATCGTCATTTCAGCATGAGCTTCGCATTTTCATGCTCAACATATGGCACTACTTATTGAATTTCAAATACATCGCTGTCGTTGTATGCTTCCCATTGTATTATTGTTTGCCTAAATATGTGAACCCCAAATGTTCGCTCATTTTTCACTTTGTATTTAGAGTAGTTTGCTGTCACTTTTTTAAATTTTTTTGCTGTTAGGTATAGAATTGGTGTCTTTTTTTAACGTCAAAATAGGTCCCGCTACAGCGTTTACACTGGGACCTTTTTCTGTAGTTATACGCATACATTTTTGTATGTACTAAATAATGAATAGACTTCAAACTTCAAAGAGGTTAACAGGATGTTAACTGGTTATGGTATATATAGTCTTCCTGTTGGTCTTTACGAACACGGATGACTATAGTGAGCACGTATGCGCTCTCTTGAGTGATTTGCTTTCCCAGTGCAATGAAATACTCCCTGGACGCCACGTATGCGAAGGTAGAAAATAGCAATATTCATCGGAAGAAACCCGCGAACACAGGAATGAAAGACAAAAACAAATCAACGTGCGTACCGCCCATCGTGCGAACGGAATCGAATGCGTTCAGGAGGCAGGTTACCGTGAACTTTTCACGTCCCCGCAATCAGCGAGTGTTCGTCGCTGCGCAGTAGAGGCGCGTGGGGTGTACAGCTCGTTACGGTATCAATCGACCGTAACGCTCTTACCGTTAACCAAAAAAAAACAATAAAAAAACGATTGAGGCTCGAACACCTCTGTCGATCGCTACGCTACAGTGGAAGGTACACGTACGTAGCCTATACGTGATGCTGAGTGGCCTCACACCGGAGATAACGGGGCAGTTTTCTTCTTCGTTTGTCGATATCTGTTTCTTCCTCAATCCTGTCCTTCCACCTACCGTTTGCTTCTCTCGCCTCATTGCACTGCCTGCCACAATTCACTTGCAGGTGCATTTTTCTTTCCTTCTTCGGTTTTGTCACTTCCTGTCATCCGCACAGGTCACGTTTGTTTGGTACGGCAACGTTTCCACCTGCACGTCATCTCGATCGCATTGTAGGTGTTATTCGGCGCGTCCTATCACTTCATTAAGCATTTTTTTTTTGTTATCTCGCTCGGAGAAAAGGTGGAAAAGGAGTTTTAATAGTTTAGTATTCGTTACGTGCCAACAAATATGAGTAACGATGTGCAACAGACAATTCGTGAAGTGCAGTTCGAGTAACAGCGGATGAGGACAAAATACATGAGTCGTCATATCAACAAAAACGCTTATATCAATGTATACTCGCACGCCCGTACACATCAAGGTCCTTTAGCAGAGCCGGTCCACCGTACGGTAAGTATGTAACTACCGTACCGTCGTCGTTGGCATGTAGCTGCATTGATCTGCAAGACCTTTATAGGCCACTATAATCTGATCGCGCTACCATACGCAGTGACACTTTTTATCGAGCGAGTTATAACAATAATATCTGGGGGTTTTACGTCCCAAAACCACCATATGATTATGAGAGACGCCGTAGTGGAGGGCTCCGGAAATTTCGACCTTCTGGTGTTCTTTAACGTGCACCTAAATCTAAGTACACGGGCCTCTACCATTTCGCCTCCATCGAAATGCGACCGCCGCGCACGGGATCGAACCCGCGACCTTCGGGTCAGCAGCCGAGCACCGTAACCGCTACACCACCGCGGCGGTGTATCGAGCGAGTCGGTGTACACGTGCACAAGTGATCGTAGCGCGAAGGGACAAGAGAAGAGGAGAGGACAGATTCACCACGAGTGCTATTTTCTTCGCGCTAACTCTTCGCGAAGTCGTGCCCTTTGCTCGGCTCCTTCGCAGACTCGGTCCATCACGTGACCTCTGAGATACAGCGTTATTGACCGAAAATACCTGTTCGGCAGCGCCGTAGCATTTTCCTGCACTGAACGCGTGGTCCGACGTGGGGATCCATGTTGGGCGGACACCTTTTCGGCTTTAGGCGTGTTGTGCAACGCTCCCTACTGACCTCTTCCCTCTTCCGTGGATGTGCAGTATAGCACTCCCTGGGGCACGCGACAGTGCCGTCTCAAGCCGTATACACGAAAAAATTGAGCAGCCATTCCACTGTGCGAAGGAGGATGATCAACGACGCTGTTTAGTTCATGGCACAGCGGTGACACGGCGGATGCCAGTTTGACATGAAAGGCCAGGTTGTGAACGTTGAAATCACTGTTCAAAGGCTACCGCGGCCCAGAGCCTAGGACGTCAGGAGGTTTTCTGCGTACGGATATACGACAGGCCGAGTAACATATAGTGCTTCGCTGTAATAGGGATTCAAGGGGGTCACCTGTGCCGCGTCGACTCCTTCGAGGAGCGCCCTGGTACGGTGCCCGGATCTGACGGTGGCCTTGAGCACGCCGTCCACGTACACGTGGTAAGCCTCCAGGGAGCCCAGCACCACGTCGGGGGGAAGCCAGCCGATGAGCACGCTCTTGTTCAGCTGACGCTCCAGCACCAGCCGCTGCGGAGGGGGCACCGGAAAGCCCGCTGCGCCACCTGCATCCCACCACGACACGTTTCACGCCGTCCATAGGCAGGCAAACAGGGGCGAATAGATGCAAGCAAATAGAGATGCGAGGAAAATCTCCCATTCAGCCAGTGATGCAAGCCGCGAAAGTTCCACCAGCTCAGTTTCGTGGGAAGGTTTAGTAGGAGCCAAAATATAACTATTCCTTCTGGAGGATATACGCATCGTTAGTATAGCCATGATTTGCATAACGAGTTAAACAAGGAAAAAAAAGGAGATTCAGCAGACAGCGTAATTGCATGATTGGTTATTACTCGTTACAGTTATTATTCTTCGTTGGTTAGTTGATCGAGCGATCGACTGATTGAGCGAGTGAATACTAGCTGCACTTATTATAATCGCTTGGCTGGTTCGTTGATTGATTAATCGACTGGTCGACAACCATTTCACGCTATAGTATCTGCACGATTTACTCACGTTACAGGTCCTTACTGTACAGTGACTGACCTATTTACACCGATATGAGGTCATACACTCACCAGTGCCGTCGTTTTCTCGTTCGGTCTCGGAAAGCGCGTCTTCGTCCACTTCTTCGATATCTTCCAAATCGATGTAGTCATTCATTCGATGGAAGTCCTCTGCGTGCAACGATAAACAAACGCGCACTAAACTTGCTGCGCCCTTGAACTGTACATAGTTAACTTGCTGTGAACGTTGCTTTACTGTATACAAGGGCTGGTTAAGTTAAGAAGCCCTGCCAGGAACCATTTCACAATGACTTACTTACGTTAATGCGACTACCACTCGAGTTATGCAGCGACAATGCGCACTGCCAGGTACACGTTTATTGGCGATTAGTCGCATTGGTACAAACACGCAACGCAGAGCCAGGTCACAGATCGCAACGTGTACACGTTCGGACGCCACTGACAAAAGATTCACTAATCTTCAAAATATGGCGAGTCATTTGCGCAGATGCCCTTTCGGTCATCAATTGTCATTTCACTTCGTTTTATTAAAACTTCGGTTCGTGTCAACGTGGACAACGTGCGTACATAGGGTGGGTAATAAGCAATCGGTGGACTATAGTGTTTTAAGCTTACAAACGAACCTGGGGGCAGCCTGTGCTGCTCATCCGATCCCGCCAGGTTGTCCAAGTCTGGCGCGTAGCTGACGCTAGCGCTGCTGTCGTCCGAGTCGCGGTTGCCGTACAGGATGGACGTCTGGAACTCAAGCAGGTCCTCGCCTGAAGAACAAACGACGGTGCAAGAGACAATGTTAAGGAATACAAGAGAGCCTTTCGTTATAAGATGGACGAAATATGCGCAGTCACTGATCGCCCAGCAAAGATGGAAAAGACAAAAGCAAGAATTGTAAGAAAAGAAAATGAAAGAAATCCGTACACAACTCAGTCATTGGACTAAGAGTGAACGAAGATAACGTTGGCGCAATAACAACGGATAGTCAACTCAAATTAGCAATAATTTAGCCAAGAGAGACCAATATTAGACACTGAGAACGAATGCTTGCAGTATGCAAGTAGAAACGGTAGTTCAAGTCGCGTAAGTCAGACATGCTATTAAACTGCCGTCGCGCTGCCGTCGGGATTGGTCCCACGTCTTCAATAAGAAATTATAGCCACGTTACAGAGCGTGGATTGCAGAGATTGCAGAGGCCAATGACGAGGTTTCCTTCGAAAGAAAAAGAATAGAAAAACACATTGAAGAAAATTGCAGGAGAAATTCATTGTTGTCGATTGGCACAGTCAACGCGAGTGGAACAACGGCGACTCGACGACACTTCGCCAGCGTTGTGAAATATGAGCCAAACGTTTGGACGCGCTTATTTGCCCGCGGGACATTAGTGGAGGCGGTTTTATTTCGCGAGACCAAGCATGGGCATGCCTGTGGAGCAGCGTACGACTTCGGCAGAAGAGGCCCAGATTTCAAATCCTGCCGTCGGAACAGGCTCAATATATATATATAAGGGCTGGGCAGAGATACTCAGAAAAGTATTCCGGAATACAGATATCGAAATACATGAACTGGATGCCTAAAATACAGATACTGAGATACATTTGCCTTTAACGTAACGGGATATTTCGGAGATACTTTTGCAATAAGACGAAAAAAGTATTCCGGAATACAGTTACAGCGATACAGATACCGGAATACTTTTTTTTAATTCAAGGATGCTCATACTACGCAAAGACACTTATTAGTGCAGCATGATGTTGTAATTAAAGTTACAGCGCATCGAAACGTTCAGTTTATTTATTTATTACAGTACCCTCAACGCCATTAAGACATTGCAGGGAAGGGGGTGGACAAAGTACATAATTAGTAATAATGACATAATTACAAGTATCAATTGCAATAAAAATACACTATTTCACAGCAACAGTAACAAGGATTAGACACCAAAATCGACATACCTGGCGAACAAACTAAGCTATGCTAGAAATAGCACACTTTAAGCAAATCACTCGAATCACTAATGAACACCAGTGAATTGAGAAAAAGCACACATTTCTTTTGAAGATCTGCTTTGCTAAGAAGGTTGCTGTGTAGGCTTCTCAAATAGGCTGTCTTCTAAAAGCGTCGGTTCAGCCTCAGCACAAGACTCACGAAAGAAAACAAGTCTGCCTACCGCTGAAGGCGAGCACGAATTCGTGTTATAGTGAATAAATATCGCCTTCATAGCCGGATTGCCCTGCAGCGTGGCGATATCTCTTCTCGGGTCATCTAGATACCGAAACACTTCCGCCCTCACTTGGGTTGTTCTGACTGTTGAGAATCCGAAGTCTGTCCCCATCTTCGGAATCCTCAGCCGTATGACCCTGTCGGCTTCAATGAAGCTGTCACCACCACCGACGCTACCAGCACCCATTTCAGAAAGCCGCAACAGCCGAAGTCGGCTCCGGCGGTGGGGGAGCCTGCTACCACAAAAGACCGTTTCACGCATGTAATCAATTAGGAACGCACCCTGACATTGGAGAGGTAGCTGAAAGCGCGTCAAAGATAGCCATCTTCTAGTCACTTCCGCCGCGACTACGGGAACTGCTTTTGGAAGTGCCGCCGCTTTGATAACTGAACGCACGCGAAGCATTGTAAAGCCTGTTCCAAGGCGGTATCCGCGCGGGGGGTCGCCCGCGCGGATACCGAAAAAAATTAGGCGTGCTGCACTGGCCTTGAAAGACAGCTACTTTCGTCAGCAGAGGCCGACAACACTGCCCCCTCGATTCTGCCGTCTGCGGCGTCGCGCGCTTTACCACATGGACCATTCTGTGCTTGAGGGGAAACCATCGCCGCCCTATCTGTCGGCGATCGGCGGTGCACCTTTGCTGGTCTTGGCACAAAAAAAAAAAAAAAAAACGCCATTCCCCCATTGGAAACACGCCTCAACTCATTTCCGACACAAAAAGCAATGTAACGAGATACCCGTGTCCTGCATAGTATTGCGATACAGGCGATACTTCGTAAAAGTATTTAACTACTGAGATACAAGTACATTTTTCAAATGTATCTCGATGCAGAAATACAAATACTCAAAAGTATCTCTGAAATACTATCGCGATACTGTTGTATCGCGATACGGCCCAGCCCTGATATATATATATATATATATATATATATATATATATATATATATATATATATATATATATATATATATATATATATATATATTAATCTGAACGCATTAAGTGTATCGTTCAGCGAACTACGGCAGGCGAATGAAGTGGTACAAAAATCCGCGCGACCTACGTCACCAATAACATCATGTTGCAGCGTCAGAATGTAGCGTCCTAATGACGTCCCGAATCGTTAAAATTTGTGACGTCACCATGACACCGTTGTGGCGTTGCGTGATGACTTAATCCCGTGACGTCAAATGACGACGTGGTCACATGGCATAGTTGCTTGGTCAAAGGTGTGCATATTCCAGAGGTCATACATCACCACGTGATGCGCAGAAAAACAGTGCAACCACCTGAGATCGTCAATGTAATTTAATACGTGTATCTCACACTGCGGCTCGTTACGTCTTGAAAGAAGACTGGTCCCCGATTGTATAACTCAATGCATTACCAAGTGTGCAGCAGGCGTTGGCATTCAAGTGTTACTGACAGTGTAACATGCTGCCGAACTTCTTTATATTAATCCGGCGTAGACATGCGCTGTGTCGATGTCACTGCGCGTGTTTGACGGCACTCCAGGCTAACGCAGAAGATAGGTGATGTAGCCGGCCCAGATACATAAGCCATCCGAAGCCCGCCGCGCTACAACTAGAGAAACGCTATTCGTCTTTAAAAGATCCGAAAAACGAGGAAATCGAGCGCAAGATCATGATATGGATGCTTTAGCGCGCTGTGAGATGCACTGCAATGCACGAAGGGCTCCGCATCAGTTTCGAACACACGGGGTTTGTTTAGCGTGCAACGCTGTACAAGCGCGCGCGCAGCAAATGCGAGTCGCTTTCGCAAAATTTAACTGTAGACGACTCGCAGTTTGGTCGCCATTACGATCAATCTCCTTGCGGTATTATATCCGCCCCATTGCCTTTTGAATGATACGTTCTCTTTATTTCTTTCTTTTATTGAGGAGTGCGTTCGATTGTATGCTTTACGCGTCGCAGTCGCAGCAGTAAACTAAGTACGTCGTTTCACAGGAAAACGGACGTCATAAATATTTTCGAGATGCCGCGTAAGCGGCCGTCGCTGCGGCATATTTATGAGCTCACTGGCTTTTGAGAACGCTTCACTCGTACCTGTTTCAGACGGGCGCAGTCAAATGAGAGGTGATGTACTACGCAAGTGTACTAGTATGTACACTTGCGTTGCATGTGTACATACTAGGAGTGACTATCTTAGAGCGATAGCTCTACCCTTCCCCAGCACAAACCCATAGAACGAATTTGTGCATGCCTTTGACCTTGAAGCTCAACTAACGTCAATTTCAAAACTGAAGGTTCGACGATGAATCGCCTGGTCGGGAAGAGGCATGATGGGAAAAGGCAGAACAAGACACGCCGACCAAAATGAAGAGGTTTTAAAAACAGTAAGACGTTTCGGCTTCCGTACGGAAGCCGAATCGCAGTTTGGGCACGTAAAACCCCAGAAGTTATTGTTTATCGAACCAGTGCTTACCCGTGAGCTTTTCGACAAAGTTGGAAGGCACCAGTCCCTTGCGGCCATCGAGGAGTTCTCCGTTGAAGAATCCATCCTGGAAGGAAAATGTGAAATAAGACCAGGGAAGTGCCACAGCGATTCGCTTTATATAAACTCCGGGAAAGTTCAAGCGCGAATATTACAGCCACAGTGTTCACGTCACAGCAACAGTATAGGCCATTGTCCCGACATGTCTGTGGGAACTGAGGCATAGCTTAAAGAATCTACGCTTTTTTTACTGATTGAATGCTTTGCTGGGCGAGTTGGTTCAAGGTCATAAAATAAAAGCAGAGCGCAAAGAAAAAAAGACGGACATAGCAGGACAAGAACGTAGGCCACGTCTTGTCTTTCTATGCCCCATCTTTATTTCGTTCAGCTTTTATTTTTTGCTGTCTTCTTTCTTTCGCGGAAGAAAGAAGACTGTGTGATGATGATGATAACAACTTTATTGTTCCGTCAGATAAGGAGGCCCCCTAATCCCCATCCAAGGTACACAGGACAAGGTGACGGGGGCCGGCACCTCGGCAATTAAAAGCAAGCAAAAAGGTCTTGACTCTTCGCGGCTCCTTTCGCCAGGCGAATGGCTTGTTGCTGCGGAGCAGGGTCGCCGCTCCGAGGCAGGGATACCCAGGCCTCCCAACAATTTGCATTTGCGACAGCCCCTGGGGAATTATCGCGTGTTACGTAATGTGATGTAAGTTCAATTACTGCGCTGCTCTGGCGCCGAAAGTACACAAGGGACTTGACTGCGACAAAGACAAGTCCGGCGTTTGTTCCAGAGGCGTCCGTTGTCCGACCACTGTTGACCATGTAGGCATAGAGAAATTAAGCAACAGACCAGCGAAAGAACAGAAAGACACATTCTTGTTGTGCTATCTGTGAAGCACTGGCCTTTCAAGGTATATGTACTTCGCTGCTGCCGCTGTATTATTTATATTTATATACTTATTGAATTTCAAGGGCCCATTCGTGGGCGTTATATGAGGGGCGGTACTTGGAAGCGGCGGTGCGGATCGAGGGAACACAAGCAGCGACGGAGGCTTAGAACAAAATGTGTTTAGTCATCAGGGAAATGAGGGCGGGTGATATCAAAGCAGTATTTGATTCCGTTTATACGATGAAGGACTGCTTAATTGTACATCGTAAAATATATAACAGCGCAGCAGGGCTAGAATACGGACAGAACGATGAAATGGACACAGCGGCGATTAAAAAAAAAATTTTCGATTTTGCTCCCAGCTGCTTATTTGTAGTTGTACCAGCTCTTGAGGACGATCGACGGTGGAGGGGAGATCAGCAGAGGGCGAGGCGATGCCCCGGCCAGTCGTTCACATGAAAAACGTTTCACATGTTCACATGAAAAATGTTCACATGAAAAATGCTAGCCCGACAAGAAGATAGACCTTGAGCCGATACACCCCATCAACTAGCTCAGGGAAAAAGTTAACCTTTGAACCACCATGATTAATCGACTAGCAAAGCAAGAACTTAAAGGAGCGTAGACCGCAAAAGCTTCGGATGAAGATGTCAAAAACTCCCGCCAAGAGGCATAGAACCCGAGTGTGACGACATAGTTGAGTAATCACGTGATAACAACGAGACGAAGAGTACCAACGCTCTGACATCAGCAAACCGACGAGCCAACTGCTACCTGGCCGGCTACGTTCGAGATGTGCGTGTCCGCATCGCTGCGTCAGTTGTACTGAACGATGGCGCAGTGATCATATTCGCCATGCTGATCTCCAACGTCACATTTTGCAGCTCTCTTTTCACGTTTTCGCTATTGTTTAGCGCGATAAGTTTGGAAAACTAGGCACGCTTCGTTTCTAGGCTTCAAAATTCAGATAAGTTACCCTTAAACCGTCTGTTTTATGTCAACATTTGTCACAGCGTTCCTTGCAAGTACGAAAACACCTCATGCTGTAGTCGGTTTCGTGTCAGATTACCTCCCGATTTTGGTGTCTAAACACATTTAACCCTTCAGCCGATATGTTTCATCGACGAGGCAAATAAGAAGTCTTGCCTTGAGCCGACATGGTGCACTGACTAGCTTAACAAGAAGTCGATCCATAAGTTCAAGTGTTCATTCAATTAGCCTGGGAATAAGAAGTCAGCCATCCAGCCCATAGAGTTTCATATAGACACACTAGAGGGAACTCGGGCGCTAGTGTCTATGGGAGCTGAAACGCATGACGTTTCAGCCAGCATGGGAATGATGGGTAGTACACGGATTTGTCTAAACTTCGTTCTTTCGGCTCTGTTTGGCTCCGCGTCGCCTGTAGCCGCTTTGTCGCAAAACAAAGTTCAGCGAAAGTCAGCAGTTCCACTTCACCACTTTAACTTTTTTAGACTTACCAATTCAAATCTCGTCACGAAGTTCACAACGGTCTATTCTTTTATCCGAAAGAAAACCAAAACATAGTAATAAACAAAGCCACAAGTGCGTTTGAAGCCCGCAATCACGAAGACTAGTCAAATCCTTGTACTACCCATCATTCCGATGGTGGCTGGACGATCGCAGCGCCAGAGTACCCTATAGTTAACTTTAGGAAACTCTATGATCCAGCCTACATGTTTCATTGTCTAGCCGAACAAGAAGTAAACCTTTCAGACGACCTGTTTAATTTACTAGCCCAGCAAGAGGTCGGCCCCTGAGACGACATGTTGTATACCAACTAGCACCGACAAGAAGCCAATGTTTGAGAGCGTAGAGAAGGGCTGACTCGCCTCGTCCATCTCTCCGAAGATGAGTATGTAATCGCCGGCGGAGAGGAACAGTTCGGCCTCGGGGTGCTCGTTGGGCGACTGCTTGAGCGGGTCGTAGCTGTATCGGGCCACGTAGACGCGACAGCGGCCCCGGCCCGGAAGGTCGAGGAACTCGACCGAGTCCACGCCCAGGGGGTCTTCCTCGACCTGCTGCTGATGCTGATGCTGGGCCGAGAGCTGCTGCTGCGGTGGCGTGGCCAACGGCTGCTGGTTGTGCTGCTGGCTCGAGGCCACGGCCAGCGCTGATCAGAACGAGAAGAGAGACGAGTCTCAGTTAGGAGAATAAAATAAAATAGGAAAAACCTTTATTTCATCTCAGCAAAGAGAAATGGGCTGGCGGGAAAAAGCTGCATTACGGCAGCTTGACTAAGCCCAGTCTCTTCTGTTACAATCCGCCTCTTTCACGATGCCACGGCGCATGCGTCCTTCCCTTAGCAAAAAGAGTCGCGAAACGCCCCTGGATCCTTAAGCCTTAGGTTCTGGCGATACCGCTCGCCTTGCCCCCTACCAAATGCCCATAGGCGTGCGCAGGGTTCCCCATCAAGGGGGGCGAAGGTTCATCGCAGAGCCCCCCCCCCTGTAAGTTAATGTACGAGGCAGATTTTGCCCCCCCCCCCCTCTTAGGTGACTAGGGGGGGGGGGGGGGTCAATGTATGGGGCATATATTGCGGCCCCCCTTTTAGGTTATTATTTCATTTCATTTTCATTTATTTATTTATTTACAACACAATGTTGTGGGAGACCAGGGGAAAAAGCTGATACAATCAGCTTGAGGGTGTCCTGGCCACCCTACACGTGCTACAGCGTAAGAGGTGGTAACGAACGAAAAAAAAAAAGAACAGGAAAATGAAATGTACACATAATATATTGTACATGAATATCCTTCATGCAAAAAAAAAATATGTACACATAACATATTGTACAAGACTATCCTTCATACAAAAAAAAAAAAAGAAGTAACGTGCTTTTATAGACATAATAAAGAAAACATAATAAAAAATGAATTTCTTTTCAGAAACAGCGAAATACGAAAAAGAAAAAGACGGCGTTATTTATGAGGCATATTTATGATAAGCATATTGTGGTGAAAATTCTCCGTAGTTCTTTAAATGATGTTTCCCGGATGTTAAAAAGCTGCTCTTTACTGATTCTATTTAATAAAGCTGGGAGCGTGAACCGAAGCATTTGTTGACCATAGTTAGTGCGACATTTCTTAATTTGCCATTCTTCAGGTTTGCGTATATTATACTTTAGTAGGGTAGCCTGTAATCCTGCTAGCGTTTGTAGTGTACTAGTTTTTTTCATTAAGCTAGATTTATACTGCCGACATAGATTATAGTTAAACATTGACTTTACCGGGACAATGTTGCGTTTTATAAAGAGGTCACTGGTGTGTGAGAGGTATGAAACCTTGCATGCTGACCGAATCACGCGTTTTTGTAACACTGCGAGCTTGTCAATGTTTTCTTTTGTTGTAGTACCCCAAACTAGCAATCCATAATTAAGTATTGGTACGAACAGAGCATTATATAAGAACATGTTGATGCTTACAGGGCATTCAAAAGAGACACGGCGCATCACACCTATTGTACTAGATAGTGTTACGTGAATGACGACTCGGTAGACTGTAGTCCGTAGACTATCTACACGATATATTTACAGGAGTGGTAGCAGCGCTGACCGGTTCAGCCAAGAGCCCGAGCAGAGAGAGATCTTCCTTCTCTTCGTCCGGCGCACACGCACATGGTGCAAGGGGCTGGCAGTATGCATGTAGCATAATCCCCGGCGGCAGAAGCGCCGTCTCGGCGCATCAGATGTCAACTTCACTGGGAGAGTGGTAGGGCTTCAAGCGTGCGACATGTACGATATCGCTGGCCGGTGTGGAAGATGAAGGCGACGAGGCGACAGGAGCGATTTCATAAGTTACCAGGGTAACCGCACGAACGACTCTGTATGGACCTGTGTATCGAGACATCAGTTTTTCCGACATCCCAACGTGACGGGTGGGCGACCACAGCAGGACCAAGGAACCGGGCGAGAAGTGTACGTCTCGGTGTCTGCGATCGTACAACCGCCGTTGGTTTTCTTGGGAAGTCAAAAGGCGAGTGCGGGCGGTTTCACGTGCATGGGCAGCCCTGGTGATAGCGTCAAGGGCATATTCACTGGGCGGTACTGCGGGAAACGGGATGGTGATGTCCAGGGGCAACGTTGGTTGTCGGCCGAACAACAGAAAAAATGGAGAGTAACCAGCAGTGTCGTGGCGCGAAGAATTGTACGCAAATGTCACGTATGGCAAAGCAAGGTCCCAGTCGGAGTGGTCGGAGGAAACATACTTCGCAAGCATGTCTGTAAGTGTTCGATTGAGACGCTCCGTGAGGCCATTTGTCTGCGGATGGTAGGACGTAGTAAGCTTGTGCCTCGTTTCACATGACCGCAGAATGTCGGCTATGACCTTCGACAGAAATGTGCGGCCACGGTCCGTAAGCAGCTGGCGTGGAGCTCCATGTTGCAAAATCACGTCGTGTAGGAGGAAGTCGGCGACATCGGTGGCGCAGCTTGTTGGAAGAGCTCGTGTGATGGCGTAGCGCGTGGCGTAGTCTGTGGCCACAGCTATCCACCTGTTGCCAGAGGAAGACACGGGAAACGGGCCAAGTAGGTCTAAGCCAACGCGAAAGAACGGTTCTGACGAAATGTCAAGGGGTTGAAGGCACCCGGCGGGAAGCGTCGATGGTGTTTTGCGGCGTTGACATTTCTCACACGCCGCAACATATCTTCTGACGGAGCGTGCAAGCCCTGGCCAAAAGAAGCGTCGGCGGATGCGGTCGTAAGTGCGCGATACACCAAGGTGACCGGCCGTTGGAAGGTCATGAAGTTCGTGAAGGACAGCCGAGCGGAGGTGTTTCGGAATAACAAGCAGCAGGGCTGGTCCATCTGGGTGAAAACTGTGGCGGTAGAGTGCACCATCTTGGAGGACGAACGAGCGATGGGACCGGTCGGTAGACGATGATTCTAGGCGTTCGATGATAGTACGCAAGGACGCATCACGGCGTTGCTCGTCGCCGATGTTTGTTAGTAAGGAAAGCGAAAAGACGCAAGCGTCGGCGTCGGTGTCAGAGATGGTGCTCGATTCATCGACCGGGTAGCGAGACAGGCAGTCTGCGTCCTGGTGTAGGCGGCCCGACTTGTACGTCACTGTGTAGCTATATTCTTGGAGTCGCAGAGCCCAGCGACCAAGACGGCCAGTAGGATCCTTTAGTGAGGAAAGCCAACAGAGCGCATGATGGTCCGTTATTACAGAAAAGTGCGAGCCATATAAATATGGGCGGAACTTCAAGACTGCCCAGACAAGAGCAAGGCATTCACGCTCTGTAATGGAATAGTTGCGCTCGGCAGCTGTAAGGAGGCGGCTGGCGTACGCGATAACGCGGTTGTGTCCCTGTTGTCGTTGGGCTAGGACGGCTCCGATCCCGTGACCACTAGCATCGGTTCGGACCTCCGTCGCAGCGGATGGATCAAAGTGGGCCAATATAGGCGGCGTTGTCAAAAGTGTGACGAGGCGAGAAAAAGCGGCGGTTTGAGCGGGACCCCACGTAAAAGGCACGTCTTTCTTCAGAAGTTCAGTGAGTGGTCGAGCGATTGTTGCAAAATTTTCCACGAACCTTCTGAAGTAGGAACAGAGTCCCACAAAACTCCGGACGTCTTTGGCTGATTGGGGTACAGGAAAACTCGTGACTGCACGAATTTTCTCTGGGTCCGGCTGCACACCTGAAGCATCGACGAGGTGGCCCAAGACTGTAATCTGCCGGCGACCGAAGTGGCACTTCGACGAATTCAATTGGAGGCCAGCTTTGCGGAAAACGTCAAGAATAGCTGCCAAACGCCGAAGGTGGGTTTCAAATGTAGGCGAATATACAAGGACATCGTCGAGGTAACAAAGGCAGGTTGTCCATTTGAATCCTTGTAGCAGAGAGTCCATCATACGCTCGAACGTGGCTGGGGCGTTGCACAGACCGAACGGCATAACCTTGAAGTGGTAGAGGCCATCGGGAGTTACAAACGCAGTCTTTTCTTGGTCTTTCTCGTCCATAGCAATCTGCCAGTAGCCAGAGCGTAGGTCTATTGAAGAAAAGTAGCGCGCGCCGTGTAGGCAATCAAGAGCGTCGTCAATTCGGGGCAAAGGGTAAACGTCCTTTTTCGTAATTCGATTAAGATGGCGGTAATCAACGCAGAAGCGCCACGTGTCGTCTTTCTTTTTAACCAGCACGACGGGAGACGCCCAAGGGCTCGATGAGGGTTCAATAATGCCTCTGGCTAGCATCTTGTTCACTTCTTGTTGAATGACCGTGCGCTCTGCGGCAGACACCCGATATGGTCGGCGGTGAATGGGAAGAGAATCACCGGTGTTTATGCGGTGCTTTACAAGAGAAGTCTGGCCTAGTGGTCGATTATCGACGTCAAAGATGTCGCGGTAAGAAGCCAAAAGGCGGCTTAGAGCGGCTGATTGCTCAGGTTCGAGGTCCGGGGCGATCATGTGACGTAATTTCATGTCGAGGCGTGTGGTATCCGGCGGGCGACAAGGAACATCTGAGCACACGTCGGCAGCGAAAATGGTGACGTGGTCATCTGATATTGATCGGAGCGTGGCGACTGAGATGCCTTGGGGTAGCACTTGCTTCGTGAAGCCGAAATTTACAACAGGGAGATGTATCCGGTTAGCGGCTACGGTGACAACGCAGTGTGGTACAGTGATGTCGCGCGCCAGAAGGACATCAGCAATAGGCGTGACGACGTAGTCCCCGTCAAGCACCGGTGAAGACGTTGCCAATTCGACGAATGTCAGGGCTTTAGGCGGCATGCGAATAAATTCTGTGGTACAAAGGCTGTTCTGGAGCTTGGGGCTAGTATCGGGCAGAAGAGGAAGTTCCAAGCAAAGAGTACCAGCAGAACAGTCAATCAGGGCAGAATGTGTCGAGAGGAAGTCCATCCCTAAGATGAGGTCGTGAGGGCAACTGGTGAGCACGGTAAAGAGGATGGGAACGTGGCGGCCGGCAATGCTTATTCGAGCGGTACACATTCCTGTGACGGCAACAGTACCGCCATCGGCGACGCGTACGGCTTTAGTTGTAGCAGGTGTGAGTACTTTCTTAAGTCGACGGCAGAGATGCGCACTGATGATAGACACCTGAGCTCCAGTATCAATTAACGCTGTCATAGAAATACCGTCCACTTGCAGATCAATTAAGTTCGTGTTCGTAGGGAGCGTCAACGGAGGATTTGGTTCAGACGAAAATGATGCAGCACTACCTCCAGGAGCTGCACGACCTAGTTTTCCGTCCGGGACGAGACGTAGTTCGGCGGCGAGGAATAGCGGCGTGGTTGAGGCGACGGGGAACGACGGCGTTGGGGCGACGGTGACCGAGCAGTAGGGCGGCTGTTGGGTGCGTCAGAGGCAGCGTACGTACGGCTGGGCGAATACCGGTGAGGTGCAGCGTATGGGCGAGAAGGCGACGAGAATTGGCCCCAATAAGGCGGCGTCCAGGTGGTGCGGCAGTGACGGGAGACGTGACCCACCCGGTGGCAGCGGAAGCAGATGGGCTTGTCGTCGGGTGTTCTCCATTCCGATGGGTTGCGGGATCTTGGAGGAAAATAGGAGTCGTTGCGGGGTGCACTCGTTGGCGTCGGTCGGTATTCGGGTCGAGAGACGGAGCAGGCGACAGGGAAACCGAGATTGGCAATTTCTTGCCGCACGACGGCCTGGATAACAGAGACCGTGGGGGGTGCTTGGGCAGCGGCTTGGTCAAAGGGAGGTGTGTGGAAGGGCGCTGGACTTGCGGCTTCAAGCTCCCGTCGAACGATGCGCGTCACATTCTCCTCAAAGGGTGGTGTGGCGCCGAGATCGGAGCACGTTGATGTGACAGCCGTGTTCGGTAGCCGAGCGAATTGAGGCAGTACGCGGCGGCTTTTCGCCCTTTCGAAGCGGCGGCATTCCTTAATGATGAGGTCGATGGTCGACACATTTGTATAGACGAGCAAATTGAAGGCGTCGTCCGCGATGCCTTTAAGTACGTGGCCCACCTTGTCAACCTCGGACATTTGTTCGTCCACTTTTCGGCACAGCGCGAGTACGTCCTGAATGTACGAGACGTACGACTCGGTCGATGACTGGACACGGGTGGCAAGCTCTTTTCGTGCTGTCATTTGACGACCGGACGGGTCCCCAAAGATGTCGCGTAGTCGCTCCTTGAAAATGTCCCAGCTGGTGAGCTCGGTCTCATGGGTCTCGAACCAGACACGCGGCGTGCCTCCCAAGTAGAAGATTACGTTGGCAAGCATCATGGTGGGGTCCCATCGGTGAGTTTGGCTAACACGCTCGTACATGCTGAGCCAGTAGTCAACGTCAAGGCCAGCTTGGGCGGAAAATGTACCGGGGTCGCGGGGGTGGGACACCGTAAGGTACGTTGTGGTGGGCGCCGCAGCTGGAGACACATACGAGCTGTTGTCAGTGGTAGCCATGGCCGGAGACTGGACGGTGAGGCCGCTGCGAAGCTTCGTGGTGAGGACGGGGAACGTTCCACCTCCACCAAATATGTTACGTGAATGACGACTCGGTAGACTGTAGTCCGTAGACTATCTACACGATATATTTACAGGAGTGGTAGCAGCGCTGACCGGTTTGCTTGCTTGCTTGATCCTCTTCTAGTGGCTCTTACCCACAAAGGGGGATTGACCGGTTCAGCCAAGAGCCCGAGCAGAGAGAGATCTTCCTTCTCTTCGTCCGGCGCACACGCGCATGGTGCAAGGGGCTGGCAGTATGCATGTAGCAATAGTTTGCTAATTAGGTAATTTATGTGGTCATCCCATGTCATGTGCTCGTTGAAATAGACGCCTAAAGTTTTTATTGATGGTACGAACTCAATTTCTGCATTATTTAACGTTAATGGTGCTAGTTGAACATTCTTGTTCCGCGGTCGAAACAATATTGCCTTAGTTTTGCTAATGTTAATTTTTAAGTGGTTTTGAGTCGTCCAGTAACTTATTTTTGATAGCGCTTCATTACCTTTATTAATTAGGTGTGTTTCTGAGTTCCCTGAAAAAAATAGACTGGTGTCATCTGCGTATATAATGAATTTGGCTGTATCATCGATCGTAGGAATTTCGTTAATATAAAGTAAAAATAAAAATGGTACTAGGATACTTCCCTGGGGAACACCACATCTGACCGGTTTTTCATCCGATCTTTCTCCCGCAACAATTACTGATTGACTTCTATGTTTCAAATATGATGAAATTAATGAATGGGCTATGCCTCTAATGCCATAAGTTTCCAACTTTCTCAACAAAATGCTATGGTTAACAAGGTCGAATGCCTTTGAAAAATCTAAGAACATACCCAGCACCATTTCCTCACATTCAAATTTCTCTAATATAAATTCTTTCTGTTCAAGGAGGGCAAGCTCGGTGGACTTCTTCTTACGGAAACCAAATTGCGCCGGATGCATAAGATTATGGCAGTCTACGAAAGATGACAAGCGCTCTAAAATTATTTTTTCGAAACCTTTCGAGAAAAGTTATTAGGGGGGGGCGGCCCCCCCCCCCCCCTGCCGCCCCTGTGCGCACGCCTATGCAAATGCCTACAAAAACGGCAGAGGAAAGCACAGAAAAATTGAAAAGGCGGATTCGACAGTGTGCAGCACTGCCATAGGTACATGACAGCTTAACTTAAGTCTAGGCACTTTGCAAAGATATGGAAATAAAAGAAAATGTATTACACAGCAACGTGGATGCAGATGTGGTAAAATGAGTTTCCATCTCTATACATATTTTTTTGAAATGTAATAAAAAGAAATGCAACGGCAGCAAGCAGAATAACAGTAAAATTGTCGAATTCGTATAGAATAATGATTTATAGCAGGATGTACTGACATGGACACAAAGAAAGAACGATTGCGAGCAATTAGATTAGTGCACAGTCTCGGCCTTTCGATTTCGTTTATTTAATACCCTACCCGCTCCAAGGAGCACCCTTGTCCGCTTCACTCGTACGTCACGCCGGAATCGTTTTATGTATACTCTAGGATGAAGCGTGCTCTTCCACCATTACGTCATCGGCCGGCCTTGCTCCTGGCGTTAGCGCTTTGACTGTCGCCTTGCAGCACCGATTGAAGAGCCAACCTTTGAAAGGTATAGGAGACTAGTTTCTACGCCACCCGAGGTGTTAACTACTCCACATTAGTTATACTATGTTGACCTCACTGCCTTTCCTCTAGCTATTGAACCCACGCTGAATTGTACTCCACTTAACCATTTTGTACTTAACAAAATCGTATTGCACTTAACCATTTTAATGAGAACTAACAGACAATAATGCCAAGGAAAGTATAGGAGATGTTATTTGTAATAACTGGGATATAAATGTGACGGTCGTAAAGTGGACGAAAAGCTAAGTTGCCGCCGGCAGGGACCGAGCCTGCGACCTTCGAATAACGCGTCCGATGCTTACCACTGAGCTACGGCGGCGTTCATCCCCCCGTCCACTTTATAGGGTATATATGTGCATTTTGTCATTTTGGCATTATTGTCTGTTAGTTCTCGTTAATATTGTGTCTAACAAAGAAAAACGAGCCCTTAAATGCCATCTTCTTTACTTAACCATTTTGTATTTTCCCGCGTTCGGCTTCACTGTACGAGTATATTTTCTTAGAGAAAACCTGTATATTGCTGGGTTGTGGCGAATCGCGTTCGCAGACAAAACTACAAGTATAACAACAATTTTCGGCGCCCCTCGCTCCTTGCCACAGGTTACCCTCAAATCCTCGCTACCGCCGATTCCTCTTTCACATGTCTCGTGATACTCGGCGGCGGCACTTCCCGCCAATCATTTTGCCCCTTTGTCTCGTGACGTAGAGATCGCGCTAGCGCTGTTATCAGCAATTGCCCTCTGGGCTCGCCATGGGACAGTGTGCTCTTGTCACTAACGCCCGACGAGCAGGTAATGACACCTGGATATGTGCGCTCACCTTGTGCCGTCTGCGCGTCGATGTGAAGCCGTGGCGTCGGTGTGACGGGCGGCTGGCTCTGCTGCTGCTGCAGTAGATGCTGTAGCTGAAGCTGCTGTTGCTGCAGTTGCTGCTGCTGCTGCTGGATGGCCGTGGAGACGGCCGCCGAGTGGACGATGCCGTTGGGCGGCAGCGACGGCAGCGTCAAGCTGGCGTTGCGGTGCGCCAGGCTGCTGCGCGACGCCGCCACGGGGGCCAGCGAGGTGACCGCGGTGCCGCCGCCACTCAGGCTCAGGGTGCTGCTCAGGGACGTGCTCAGCGCCGCCGACGTGGATGGCCCGCAGAGCCGAGACGGAAGCAGGCCACACGACGATCCTGGCGCCACCAGCAAACATTGCCAGCGTTTTCAGTTTTGTCGGAATCAACTGATGTAACCGTTAGTGCAATCAATCAATCAATCAATCAATCAATCAATCAATCAATCAATCAATCAATCAATCAATCAATCAATCAATCAATCAATCAATCAATCAATCAATCAATCAATCAAATAAACCTAAAACAATATTCAGTAAACAAGATCTTAACAGGAATAGGCCTTGTCCTGCAGCCTTTGTTGTGTCTGTTTTTTTTTTTTGCATGAAGCAATGAACCAATAAGCATGTCCTTACATTTTGTCCAGTCAGTCAATCCTTGTTTCAACCAATCAATCATAGTTTCAAATTACCAAAGTCATCAAAATCTGTCAGTCACATTGCCGATATACATATCAATAAATTAAGCCAAGCAATAATTGACTCTATACCGCGTGCTTGTACTTGTTCTCCTGCTCTGATAAAGCAAAGTTCCATGCAGAGTCTGGGATGGGATTGAACGAAAATAATTGGGAATTGAACGAATTATGGTTCTGGACACCTTGAGCGGCTTCAATAGGACAGCTAGTGTTCTTCGTTGAAGCGAGGGAAAATGAAAAACTTGGCTATTCGAGACAATAAATGCAAAATGTGCACATGTGAACGGTGAAATTTCTGGTACGAAACCAATGCTCATCGGTCCGCGACAAGGAGTAAAGCGCCATCAAGGCAACCGAGTGCCCTGATATCTTGGTCATGAGTTGCTTGTGCTACGTGTACTTGACGCTCTTTGGCACTGGTCCACGTCGGTTACACCGGTACGACTACGGCATACATACACAGAGATGCGGCTGCAAATGGCACAGCCGGCGGCGACATGGTGCACTGCCGCCAGAGCAAAAAGCTAAAGCGTCACATAACTATAACTAACAACCGCGACTATCAAAAGCTAGTATATAGGTCTTCCTGTGGACATCATACACGAACAATTTCACTTATTGACATTAACCCTATCCCGAACCATAGGTTGGCAAAATAAATGGAGCTCACTATGACTCATTCAAGAAGTATATTGATCGCCTAGGGCTCATTCTGACTAAGTCTCGCCAAGATATTTCTCAGCCGGACTCACGGACTCCGACTGCCAAAATATTTCCTCAACCGGACCCACTCGGACTCACATTCACCAAAATATTTCTCAGCCGAACTCACTCAGACTCAGGGCTCGATATTAGTTTAAGTGACTCGACTCATGAGTGAGTTTGCCGACGTATCTCTTGAGCCAGGAACACACTATGATAGCGGTTTTTTCATTGACCGCCACTAAGTGGGTTTCGTCGTGCCATCCGTATACACACATTAATGAGGAAACAAAAAAGACTAGGAGGGAGTGTGACGTAACTATGTCGAACCTAGTCATAAAAAAAATTAAGGAATAAATAGGCCCTAGTTGCGTGATAGACAAGCGCTCCTGCTCCTATTGGCCAGCTCGTTTTTGTTGCGTCTGCTGCGGGCGCTGCGAGGCCTAATCCTGCCCAGGAGGCACCGCGCACCGGTCGAGAGGAGCGGCGTACGAGGAGGCAGGCGTGGCGAGGCTGGTGGAATCACGCGACGCTCCCTACCGGTCTGTTTACTTCCTCCATGATACACGCGTTGACGAGAGTGCACGAGCAAGTTGGCTGGGCTGGACATATTTTATGCTGCTCACGTCAGGACAAGCGAAGCTCACAGAGACATGGAAACACACAAACACAACACCACTGTGTTTGTGTTCTAGAGTCCTTGTATTGTTCAGCGTCGCGGGCCGCAGTGACACCAATTGGTTCGAGCGCGAAAACCCGCGAACGCTGAACGACTTCCCGGCGGCTTTCGGTAACGGCTACGCGGCGACACGTACGGTAACGGTAATAGCACGTGTACACGCACACACCCACACGTCGTCAAACTAGAGTGCCGTGTTGACGTTTCTGGCGAGCGGTAGAAAAAAAAAAAAACATCGGGATAAATAAAAGGAAAAGCGAAAGCCGAGGTGAAACGAGTTGGGAACGCAGATGGCACGCGACACGCGTGAGACGGGACTCGGTTCAATTTCTGCGAAGTGTGGAGCGGAACGACAAACACGTTCCAGAAACGGAGATGGGAGCGAGCAATAACTTCCACCCTCCTCAAAAAAATATATAAACAAGAAAAGAAGAAGAACAACAACAACAAATCAAGCACGAATGACCGAATGGCGGCTACGGCTCCATCGACCGGCAGGCGGCGCGGTTGACTGTCTCCCTAACACGGTGCAGTGGCGCAAGAGCTGCGAGTGTGCTTTCGAAACGAACTTAAAACAAAAGGTTTAGCGGCTAAGAGCAAGGTAGCGGGTTCGCATCCTTAGCAAATGTGGCTGCATTTCGGTGTGTCAGGAGCGCGAATCCCTGCCATGAATATATTCAAATAGATAGATTATATACAGTAAAAAAAAGAAAAAAGAAAGGTAAATTGTGTCATATACACTAAGATCTGCTTTTCTTATCGGCAAAATGAAGGCTGTAAACATGGACAAGCGCAGGGTTCCCCATTAAGGCAAGCGAAGTTTCAACGCAGCGTTTTGAGACAGCAGAGAGAGCAGCGAGATTGCTCCGCAGCCTAGCTAAAACGTAGGCTTAATGCATGTACACACGAAATCCTTCATACTCGACCCAAAACCAAAAACCCACACCACATTCAAAGGATAATTTAACGGCGATGGGAAAGGATGAAAAAAGGAGCGGGGTGGGTGTTGCAGGATTTCGATTGTAGTTGGTGCCAGGTTTGAACAAAGCTGGAGGTTTCGCGAGCATCAGTAGTTTACATGAAAAAGAAAGCATCGACGAGAATAAGTGGTCTAACGAGAACGGACGAGCAGTACTGGGGATAAACAAAACTCTTTATCTTTATTATATTTTACTTTCCTGATAAGCCGAAAGCGTTCTCGGAAGTTGCGGAACCGCTCTCATTATACCTGTTTCGTGTTGCTGTCGCTGCTGCTTTTCTATACACAGAAACTCGGGCGATTAGACCGGGCGCGTCGTGTAAACACGGCGGTTAGGGAAAGTGGGGCAACGAGCGATCAAATGAAAGACGACGAAAACAGTGTTTTACTAATGTTTCGCCACTGTCTTGCTAAAAAAAAATATCGCGAAGCTTTGATTTCGACATTTATTTATGGTTCCTGCACAGTTGCATGTTTCATCGAGCATAAAGCTCTTTACTGCAGCCATACAATAAACAAGAAAGGATGCTTGTTTCTTTTCTTTTATTTTTGCTACTTACCGCGATAGGTGCGCACACAGAGACAGCACAGACGCAGGCGTACAGAGGTAAGAAAGAAGGGTGTCTATGTAGCCTTTTTAGCAATGTCGTTTGTACGTGGTTCACCCCTAGGCAAATCATGGTTTGACATCGCTGGAATTTTTCTAGTCAGTTTATTTCTAACATGTTTGTTCCGCGAACGTAATTATCGCTGCGCCTCAAATGTAACGTCGAAGCTGGCTCGATTTTCAGTCTCATAGCGTTAAAAATTGTAAAGCCACCCGCATGCTCTATTTTCGCCATTAAAAGAAAAAACTGTTTGGTGCACAACGTTGAAGGAAGCACGCGTGCCTATGAAACACCTACCAAGGCAGGAGCGCTTCTTGTCCAGCTCTGCCAGGATGCGGTTGTCCTGTTCCAACTTGGCCATGAGGCCGTCCAGCTCCTGCATCGTCACCGTCGACCCTGCAATGGGCAAGGAAGCTGCGGTCAACACCACCCTCTTTCAAGGGACCGCACATTAGCAAGGGACCAGCGAATTCCTTTCGCTGGCAATCTCTGTAAACCTCTAGCCTTAATACAGACGGCATGCGGAAGGTGATGCCGTCTATTCGCTATATATTGGCACAGTGCATCGACAGCACTTCTGGAAGCATCGCAGGAACTTTAAAACTCGAAATATTGAAGACAGCTCGTCAGCGCGTTTCCTTTAACAATGATTACTGCTCGCGCGTAATTCTGCGTCAAGCTAGCGTAAGTTGAACACAGAAGCTGGTTGAACACCCCCCCCCCCTTTTGCTAGCGATTAAAAAAAAGCTTCTCGTGCGCGGGCAGCGGCCTCCGCGGGCCCCCGATAGGGGTTCCCGCGAAAGCTCCTCAGGATCAAATAAAGTTCATTGTCTGTCTGTCGTGCGAACGAGACCTTACCGCAATTGCTAAATAAAAAAAAACAAGAAACGAAGATTCACTAGGTTCAGGTGTATGCTATACTGCAATACGACGTGACAGCAAGAAAGAAAATGTTGCAAGAAGGAGAAATAACAGTGGCGCCCCCTAGGGCGACTCACTTTGCAGGGCCCTTGGCCTGAGCTGAGAGCAGAGTTGGCTTGTCCGATGAGGTTCTATGGAAAGCTGATCTATGGCTGGCGATGAAAATGACGATTCTGAGGGGACAAAAAGGAAGGCGACAGTGTCAGACGCAAGACAGCTTACATCTCTTTCGCGTCTGTCTTGCAAAGCAAGCAAGCAAACTAACCGAGAAAACGTTGGGCTTAAGAAAAAGATCAGTTTCCAATGTGCTCAATACAGGACTCTACTTTGTTTTCTTTATGTTCAGACGCAATATGAATCGGGATGAGTAACGCTGAAGCGTTATAGACGAAGAGAATGCAGTGGTAGGCGCTTTATAGACGAAGGCACACAATGGGAGCCAACTGTCACTCACTGAGCTGCGATTGGAGAAGGAGAGCAGCGACCGAGGCTGAAAGAGAATCCGCGCCCGTGGTCGTCATGCCGTAGCTGGCGGCTTCTCCGGCTTCGATGTTTTGCCGAAGCCGCTCCAGGTTGGCCACGGATACCGGTGAGCCTGTGCATATTATGCCAGCGGGACACGGTCAGAAACTTTTTGCGACATGTTCGAGACCTGGTCCCTAACCTGTACACAATCTATAGTGGTACCCGCAGAACACCAAGCAAACCAGTGAAACACACCGAGGAAGTAACTCTAGTGCTCCGAAAATGCTGCTCGCGAAATGTGGACTGAGAACACATGATATGACGAAGTGCTTTTTGCTCCAGCAAAATGCATTATCATTCGTATCTCGCACTGTTCAGTTCCCTTTGGTGATAGGGATCACAACGTGGAGACTTATTGCGGCAAGACTTAGCGTGACTTCTCGTGAAATGAAAACACTGCGTAAGGCATACGAGTGAATAGTATTACGTTTATTTATTTTAATCGAGAGAAAATGAACAGCGAACGAGCATGCGCTTTATATTGAAGACAAAAACCCCATAGTTTTATATAATACTGTCACGTGGTCGTGACGTCGACGAAGACAGCAGTCGGCGTTTGCAGGATGAAACTGTTTATTTGGCCGCACTTGTGGCCGGAAAATCAGAACTAGAACTACAGCAATACACGCTGTACAATGATAGCGGCGAACAGGGCGTCGTCCGTCGATCAACTGACAAGCGATCAAGCGCGTCGGCTTTTATACAGGCGCTATCGAACTTTCCAGCAATATCGCTGGTGGCGGCGTTATCTCTAGACAAAACTGGAACATTCGCGTGCGGGGCGCAATCTTAACAAACCGATCTACTACAATCGCGACGCTTCTAGAACACTACTTCGCGGACAGCGTCGAGCGTTGATAACCGTCCCTGCCGGTCAAACCCGAATACATCAAAACAAGACAAGAAGTTGGCGTGGCATTGCCCCCCTCTGAAAAAAGCATCGTCCCGATGTTTATGAAAGAACAAAGAAGAGAGAAAATAAAACAAGTGCATACATAAATAAATTACAAAGGTAAAAGTAGAGTCCCCAGATTCGCTAACGTGCAAAAAACGGCTTAAGACGCACGACATGGACCACTTCAGGTCGTGCGCGGCGTCGCTGCGAGTTAGTAATGCCGTCCGGGATGACCTCGTAGTCAAGAGCGCCGAGACGTCGAAGAACCTTGTAGGGTCCGAAGTATCGCCGAAGGAGTTTTTCGCTGAGGCCACGCCGGCGTATCGGCGTCCAGACCCAGACGCGGTCGCCAGGCTGGTATTCCACGAAGCGTCGTCGCAGATTGTAGCGACGGCTGTCGGTGTGCTGCTGGGTCTTGATGCGCAGGCGGGCGAGCTGTCGAGCTTCCTCGGCACGTTGTAAGTAAGCGGCGGCGTCGAGGTTTTCTTCGTCGGTGACATTCGGTAGCATGGCGTCCAGTGTCGTCGCCGGGCTCCTTCCGTAGACCAACTTGTACGGCGTCATCTGCGTCGTTTCTTGGACGGACGTGTTGTAGGCGAAGGTCACGTACGGAAGGACGGCGTCCCACGTCTTGTGCTCAACGTCGACGTACATGGCCAGCATGTCGGCGATGGTCTTATTTAGACGCTCGGTGAGGCCATTGGTCTGCGGGTGGTAGGCGGTGGTGCGGCGGTGGCTCGTCTCGCTGTATTTTAAGATCGCCTGAGTTAGGTCCGCAGTAAAGGCGGTACCTCTGTCTGTGATGAGGACCTCTGGGGCGCCATGACGCAAGACGATGTTCTCCACGAAGAACTTGGCTACCTCGGCGGCACTGCCTTTGGGCAAGGCCTTTGTCTCGGCGTAGCGGGTGAGGTAGTCAGTTGCTACGACGATCCACTTGTTGCCGGAAGTCGACGTCGGGAACGGCCCCAGTAGGTCCATCCCGATTTGCTGGAACGGCCGGTGAGGTGGTTCGATTGGCTGCAGAAGTCCCGCTGGCCTAGTCGGCGGTGTCTTCCGTCGCTGGCAATCTCGGCAAGTCTTAACGTAGTGGGCGACGTCGGCAGAAAGGCGTGGCCAGTAGTATTTTTCCTGTATCCTCGCGAGCGTGCGGGAAAAGCCGAGGTGGCCAGCCGTCGGGTCGTCGTGCAGGGCCTGCAGAACCTCTGGTCGCAGTGCCGAAGGTACAACGATGAGGTAGTCGGCCGGGCCGGAGAGAAGTTCTTCTTTACGAGGACGTCGTTTTTCAAGAGAAATGACGCCAATCCCCTCCTGAATACTTTTGGAACGACGGCGGTCCTGCCCTTGAGGTATTCCACGAGGCCCCTGAGTTCTGGGTCGGCTTGCTGTCGTTCAGCGAAGTCGTCGGCACTTATGGTTCCCAAGAAGCAGTCATCGTCGTGGTCGTCCTGCGGCGGTGCGTCGACGGGGGCACGAGACAAGCAGTCGGCGTCGGAGTGTTTTCTTCCGGATTTGTAAACGACGGTTATGTCGAATTCTTGAAGTCTTAGGCTCCACCGTGCGAGGCGACCTGAAGGGTCCTTCAAGTTGGCTAGCCAACACAAGGCGTGGTGGTCGCTCACAACTTTGAAGGGCCGGCCGTAGATGTAGGGGCGAAACTTCGATGTAGCCCAGATGATGGCCAGACACTCCTTTTCTGTTGTGGAATAGTTGATTTCTGCCTTTGATAGCGACCGGCTAGCATAACTGATGACCCTTTCCAATCCGTCGGTCTTCTGCACAAGGACGGCGCCGAGTCCTACGCTGCTTGCGTCGGTGTGGATTTCCGTATCGGCGTGCTCGTCGAAATGCGCAAGTATCGGAGGCGTCTGCAGGCGTCGTTTTAATTCTTGAAATGCCTGAACTTGCGACGTTTCCCACCTGAATTCGACGTCGGCCTTCGTGAGTTGCGTCAGTGGCTCGGCGATCCGTGAAAATTCCTTGACGAAACGTCTGTAATAGGCGCACAAGCCGAGAAAACGGCGTACGGCCTTCTTGTCGGTGGGCGTCGGGAAGTCAGCGATGGCAGCTGTTTTCCGTGGGTCCGGGCGAACACCATCCTTGCTGATCACATGACCCAAGAACAAGAGCTCCTCGTACGCGAAGCGGCACTTTTCAGGCTTCAAAGTGAGTCCGGAGGTCTTGATTGCTTGAAGTACAGCTTCAAGGCGCCTAAGGTGTTCGTCGAAGTTTGAGGAAAACACCACGACGTCGTCCAAGTACACGAGGCACGTCTGCCACTTCAAGCCGGCCAGTACTATATCCATAACCCGTTGAAAAGTCGCAGGTGCCGAGCAAAGACCAAAAGACATGACCTTGAACTCAAACAGGCCGTCTGGCGTTATAAAGGCAGTCTTTTCTCGGTCTCTCTCGTCGACTTCTATTTGCCAGTAACCGGTCTTGAGGTCCATCGACGAAAAGTACTTTGCGTTGTGTAATCGATCCAGGGTGTCGTCTATCCGGGGAAGGGGATACACGTCCTTCTTCGTGACTTTGTTCAGGCGACGATAATCGACGCAAAAACGAAGAGTCCCATCCTTCTTCTTCACTAGCACCACGGGGGATGCCCACGGGCTCTTCGACGGCTGGATGATGTCGTCGCGTAGCATTTCGTCGACCTGTTTCTTCACGGCCTCCCGTTCCCGCGTCGAAACCCGGTAGGGACTCTGACGTAGTGGTCGAGCATTTTCTTCTGTTATAATGCGGTGCTTAGCAAGGGGCGTTTGTCGGACCCGCGATGACGACGAGAAACAGTCCTTGTATTGCAGGAGCAGGGTTTTGAGCTGGTCTTGCTTGACCTTCGGAAGGCTCGGGTTGACGTCAAAATCCCGTTCGGGACCTCTATTCGTCGAAGCAGGTTCGACAGCATCGAAGAGGGCGAAAGCACCGCTGGCGGATGCACATTCGTCGATGTAGGCAACCGTCGTACCCATGTTGAGGTGCCTATATTCGTGGCTGAAGTTTGTCAGCAGTACCTTTGCTTTACCGTCATGCAGCTCGGCGATACCTCTTGCGACGCAAATTTGACGATCCAGGAGTAGTTGCTGATCGCCGTCGATTACGCCTTCAAGGTTCGCAGGTTTTTCGGTGCCGACGGAAATAATGACGCTGGAGCGCGGCGGAACGGTCACCTGCTCTTCTATCACATTCAGTGCATGGTTCCCTGGCGTCGCGTGGGGCGGGAGCGCTTTGTCTGAGGTTAGTGTTATCGACTCAGACCTCAGGTCGATAACGGCGCCGTGGTCACTTAGGAAGTCCATTCCGAGTATCACATCCCTGGAGCAGTTTTGTAGGATTACAAAGCTCGCAGGATAAGTGCGGTTATTGATGGTGACTCTCGCCGTGCAGACACCAATCGGCGTTATCAGGTGGCCTCCAGCTGTCCGGATTTCTGGTCCACTCCAAGCAGTCTTTACTTTCTTCAGCTTGGTGGCGAATGGCCCACTGACGACGGAATAGTCGGCTCCGGTGTCGACGAGAGCTGTGACGCTGTGGCCGTCGATAAGAACATCGAGGTCGCTAGTTCGTCGTCTTGCGTTGCGGTTATGTCGTGGCGTCGGATCACGGCTTCGTCGATTTGTCCCGCTGTTTCGACGTTGCGTCGTCAGGTTTTCTTCGGGCCGCGAAGTTTCGTCGTGAGGGCTCTGTCCGGTTTGCATCGTGTTCTGAAGGTCTCGTCGCGTTGTCGTCGTCGGCGGCCGCGGAGGATCTTCGGCATTTCGTCGTACAGCAACCGCACCTCCATCGGTTGCTGCCCTTAGTTTCCCTGATACGGGCTAGGCGACCGGCCCCGGTTTGGGCCAGTGTACTGCCGGCGGTGTGGTGACATGTAGCGGCCGGGCGACGGCGAGCGGGAAGGTCGTAGTTCTTCCCACTGTGTTCCGGTGAGGTAGTCGTCGATGTCGCGAGGCCGTTCGCCTGGCTGCGGGCGCGGCGCGTTGACGGCGAATCCGCGTAGCCCCATCTGTCGATACTGGCATCGGCGGTATGTGTGGCCGGCTTCTCCGCAGTGATAGCAGAGCGGTCGGTTGTCAGGGGCACGCCAAACGTCGGTCTTTCGGGGGGCGCAGCGTTGTCCTGTCGGCGGGCGGTATGGTGTCGGTGGTGGTGGCGGCGGTGCCTGGCGGCGGAACTGCTGCGGCGGCGCGGCGTCTAGACGTGGGCGAGGAGGGGGGGCGTTGCGTCGGGCTGCAGCAGCATAGCTCATGGCTTCCGGCTGAGCCTGCGGTGCTGCGGGAATTCCAAGCGATTGCCGGACTTCCTCGCGGACAACGTCGGCGATTGAATCCACTTGATGCTGCGGCGAAGGTAACAGTTTGCGCAGCTCCTCCCGCACAATCGCTCTGATGGTGTCACGCAGGTCATCAGACTGCAGCGCCTGAACCTCCCCGTAGGTCGTCGTAGGAATGCGGCGGTTGTACTGCCTAGTGCGGATCTCGAGCGTCTTCTCGATTGTTGTTGCCTCCGCGAGGAATTCTTGGATGGTCTTGGGTGGGTTTCTGATTAGTCCCGCGAACAGCTCCTGCTTGATTCCTTGCATGAGGAAGCGAACTTTCTTCTCCTCGGGCATCTCAGGGTCTGCGTGGCGGAACAGTCTCGTCATTTCTTCTGTGAAGAGTGCCACGTTTTCGTTTGGCAGCTGCACGCGGGTTTCGAGCAGAGCCTCGGCCCTCTCCTTGCGGACAACGCTGGTGAATGTTGCCAGGAACCTGCTTCGAAAAACGTCCCATGTTGTCAGGGTTCGCTCTTGGTTCTCGAACCATGTTCTAGCTGCGTCCTCCAAGGCGAAGAAGACATGCTGTAGCTTGTCTTCACTGGTCCAGGAATTGAAAAGGGCGACTCGGTCGTAGGCTTCGAGCCAGCTTTCCGGGTCTTCGAACAACGATCCGCGGAAGGTGGGCGGCTCCTTGGGCTGGCGAAAAAGGATTGGCGCAGGCTGCACGTGGTCGGTCATCGTCGCTGTGGTCGATGTTGAGATCTGCGGTTGCCTGGGTTTTTCGGGAAGGAGCCCGTGCTCTGGCTGCAGTCCCTTCTGCCTGCGGCTTGTTCGACGATCCGGGATTTCCTTGCCGTCGTCCTCGTCAAGGCTTGGGCTTGGGTCAGCGCTCCGCGGTGGCGTCCGGATCATGAAGCAGCACCTCCACCAGATGTCACGTGGTCGTGACGTCGACGAAGACAGCAGTCGGCGTTTGCAGGATGAAACTGTTTATTTGGCCGCACTTGTGGCGGGAAAATCAGAACTAGAACTACAGCAATACACGCTGTACAATGATAGCGGCGAACAGGGCGTCGTCCGTCGATCAACTGACAAGCGATCAAGCGCGTCGGCTTTTATACAGGCGCTATCGAACTTTCCAGCAATATCGCTGGTGGCGGCGTTATCTCTAGACAAAACTGGAACATTCGCGTGCGGGGCGCAATCTTAACAAACCGATCTACTACAATCGCGACGCTTCTAGAACACTACTTCGCGGACAGCGTCGAGCGTTGATAACCGTCCCTGCCGGTCAAACCCGAATACATCAAAACAAGACAAGAAGTTGGCGTGGCAATACGTATGATGAGAGGTCGGAAAATAAGGAATGTCGCTTGGAGCCAACGTTACGGGAAGAGTTTCCCTCGCCCCAGAAAAAAAAAAGTCCCCTTGTCGAAACTTTGGTTCCAGCTACATATCTTCTTGCTGGACGAGTTTTCGTCGCTGCACGCCTCCATTTTCCAGTGAACGTCTGTATTTCTTGCGTTTATCCTATGCGTGTTTTAGAAAAAGAACAAGCGGTACAACGCGACGGTCGTAGGTCCTGCCGGCTGTAATCGAATCGTTACACCTCTGGGGTGTTCACAGACCGGACTAACGTGTTGAACACAACAGACTGGTGGGCTAGTTCGCACCGCATACCTCGACGTTTAGCTCGAAGAAACGAGACAGGTCGACAGAAGACGCGAGCGCATAGCTGTTGGCTCTAAACATTTGCAAGACGTGTTAAGCGAGACGACGGTTTTCGAACAGCCTTACCGATGGTCGCCCTGGATTTCTCGAGTTCGGCGAGAACCCGGTTGTCCTGCTGGATTCTCGCCAAGATTCGGTCCACTTCCCTCGTGGTCGAAGTGGTCGCAGGCGACGCGCGAGTCACCGACAACTCCGCGCTCTGCTTGCCTGCGATGACAAGTTTAGCTTTCCTTTAAAACTTTGTTTTACATCGATGCTTCGAAATATGACGGTTACAAAAGGTGGCAAACAGTGAACAAAAAAATAGGAGCAGTTGGAAACCCCTTGGCCGATGTACGCAAGTGATGTTTCTCCGTTCCTGTAAACGGAGAGGTCATGACGCGGGACACTGTGAAGATTAGGAACAATACAGTAGAAACGTTTACGGAGATGGGTCGTCTTACATAAGCGTAAACATATGCAGCGATGAAAATACGGTGTAGACTGTCTAAGTGTTATCGCGGAAGAACTGTCGCGAAAGAAACTTCAGAGAGCGCGACAGGTAGTGTTCTAACCACCTCTCAGGAACTCCTCACGGTTCAAAGGAAAATACGAGGTAAATTTCTGAGAAATAATAAGTTCACTAACGGAATAAACGAACAAACAAACAAACGTGAAAATAACAGAAGCTCAAGGAATCGAGGAAAATAAGCGATAATATGAGAAAACAAAAGTGTTTGTACTCACACTCCGAAAACGTGATGCGCCGAGGGTCACGTTGGAAATAAACCGTCAGAACTAAAAGCAAAATGAACAAAAGAATGCAAAACGTAAGGATTAAGAATGGCGGCTGCCAGCGAGAACAGAAACATTGCGAGTACTGTTTTAAATTCTGGACATTGCTTGCTTTATGCGAACAAAATTATTCTAAGCTTATTGGAAACTTTAAAAAGACAACTGCATGTCCTGGACAGTGAATGGGCGTCTTCTCGCACTTCGCACATCACGTCTTCAATTATTCCTTTCTAATAATTTCTATAAGACGTCGTTAAAACGTGTTGATAATGGCGGGATGTGCCTAAGCCCCTTATATATATATATATATATATATATATATATATATATATATATTTTATATCTAGGGACTTTGCGTATGCCTTCATTACAATTATAGCAATGATATCTAGAAACACTCTTCTAAGATGTCTAGGAAGCGCGGTGCGCATTGCAATTGCAGGCATATGACTTCTGGGGTTTCTGGTTTGTGGAACAGCATGTCTACGTAGAAAACCTCAGAGGTGAATCCACAGCATTAGCGAGGCATATTTGCAAGGCCCTTTTTTTTCTAGAGATAGGGTTATGTTCACTTGACTAAACTGCAGTCTTGAAGAAGCCATTTGGAGGCCAGACATGAGATTACAACCGCAATGGTATTTTTCCAAAGTAGTGAAAAATTGGTTTGTAGACGGTATGCCACACCTGAGGAGCAGGTTAAGGAAGGAGTACCGGCCGCTCCTCCCGATGCCGATGCCGCGGCCGCCGCGGCCAGCTGCGATAGCGCGTCGGTGCCGGCCGATCGGGCCATGTCCAGGAAAGGGCGCGACGACGACGAGGTGGTGGTGGTCACGGTGGTGATGGCGTCCATCAGGGGAGAGGCCGACCTCGCGCCGCCGCTGCTCCCGCCCCTTGGACTCGAGCTGGACGAGCGCTCGGCCTCCAGCAGGAGGTGGTCGGAAATCTGCAGGCTCGTGCGGTCGCCCACGGTCCGAAGGCACCACCTGAGACCGAGGGAGAGCCATCAAGTTAGATGCAAGAATGGTCGTGCCTTCGGCTTTGAAGAACATTTAAACAGGTCTCGAGGCCTGCTACGAGAGCTACACGACCTACTACCTAGTTATATTAGTCCTGCTTAGTCCTGCTATCCCAACACTGCCCTCGAAGTGCATAACAACCGCTTTTCAGAGCAGCCAGCATCGTCATCATCACAATCGTTAGCATCATTGTTATTATCTTCATCACAATGATCAAAATACCCGTGCCTGCTTCTACACTTACTGCTGCGTGCTTCAGATTAACTGATTCTGCGACACTTTTCTTACCTCCCTTTTCCTTTTCTATTCTAGCTGTTCATCCCCATTTCCCTCTCAACAAGTGTAGGGTACCGAATCAGGCACGACTGTGGTAAACATTTCTGTCCTTTCTTTCCTTTGTATTTCTTCCCTGAATGTAGAAAGCTGCGGCTCTACTTTAAGACATTTGTCATCCGTTACGATAGGCATTGTCAACCTAAGCATCGACTTGAGCAGCGCAAAGTCAGTTAGGAGTACATATGAAAGCTTCAGTACAAAGGCAATTTACCCACCCTGTGTTCTCGCGGGCGATCATAACTGAATGGGAGACTCCAGCACGGACAAATGCTCCTTTTTGTGCTGTGAACAGTAGCGACTGTGTAGATCTCCCTCTCTTTCTATGTCTTTATTTTCTTCTCATCTATTCAGTGTCATTTCACATTCACAGTGTAGGGTAATAAATAAAGCACTTGTTCAGCTTGACCCCCAGTGTATTTTTCGTTTCTCATCTCTCTCTGAAAAACGATTACGCTGAATATGCCTACTCTCGTTAGACAGGCTTATTCTAAGCGGAGTTGTGCGCCTATTCTTTAACTAGAGACCACAGGGGATGGCTGTTGGCTCCGGCGGCTCTGCAGTCACGGAATAATTAACGTGGGCCAACACTGAGCGGGACAATATGCGGAGTCTGCGGCACGGCACGGCTACAGCCTACCTTTAAAGCAACCGGCGTTTCCCCTATCTCACCTCTGCAGACAGCGAGCGACCGGCCCTCCAGGACTCCCTGGCCGACCGTGTCCGCTGCTGCTGCATCTGCTGTCGCCGGAGAGCGGCCATCTCCAGCACCAGCTCCTCGTGCAGCACGTTCTGGAGCTCGCATTTCTTCTGAAGCTCGCGCACCTGCGCACCGGATAGAAGACACGAGGCGCTGCGGTTATCTGCACGATCAACTGCAGCAGCTGAGAATCGGCGAGAATTGTCGGGAGTATTTGGCTGTGATCGTTATGTGGCTACAGTCACAGAACATCACTTGAACGAGGTAACATCTGACCTGGGTAATGTTGTTAAAATGTTCTACCCGTTCCACGCCTTGACAACCGTCGAACGGCGAAGCTGTTGCGCCCCTTTATTGCTAGGTTTTCTGTTTCTTCTTTATTTATTTCTTTTGTTTGTGCTAAGTTAAACACGTGGTTACAGGTCGAAGGTTTTCATGGCGTTGAACTGGCAGCACCTTATTTGTGAGTCCCCCCGCACCAACTACGTAAATAAGACATTAAATCAAGATAGTCACACAAAGATTTGTCTTTATTTAATATAATTTCTTTGGCGCTGGAGCCACACACAGACCTATTTTTCGCGCCTCATTGGTTACCCACCCTCCCCTCTCCTTTCCACCGATCCTCAGTCACGTCTCTTTCGGCAAGGCAGTGTGTTTGACTCTTTTCGCCAGCGTCACTAATACCGCACCCCGGTGATCCCTTCGCCTCTTGATTAGTTCAGTGCAGACAGAGCATGTAAATCAAGGGCAGACAAAAATTTTCGTTGCGTCAAAGAAAGGTGAAAAAAAAAAGAAAGTGCCAATAACTTCGTCCTTAAAAATTTTCCTTTCGTCTGTAACCAAGACCAGGCATTTTCAACACGACCAAAACCTAGTTTTGTCAGCAGGAATCCGCAATTTTCCAGCAGGCCTAAGCCAAAAAACTCTTTTTCTTTTAAATGCTGGAGCGTAAGAAAGAAAAACCTATAAACGGCAGCACACCCTCGCCTATAGCCCTAGATAACGCGCGGTATACAAAATACTTAACTAACACTATAATATCCTACTAAACCTACGTGCTGCCGTTAAGTAAATCTCCGAGGCAGTCTCCTTGGATCGCCTTTTCTCTGTTCGCACGAAAGTTCGCTATGATATCCAGGCTCTCAACGCAGCCAGTGTAAAGAACGCGAGAACAACGTGCCATTTTTTTTTCTCGCTCGTCGTACACGACGACAGCATTTCCTTACGAGGGCACGCAAAAGCTTCGCACCACTCTTTTTTTTTCGCGCTGCATCGCGAAATCCCATCATCTCCAGGCACCAGGGATATAGTCGAGGCACGTCTCCAGTTTTCGTTCCAACTATCATATTCGCGCGCGCTCCTCGCCGTTATCCAAGTTTTCGTAAGGAAAGCTAGAAATGATTTCAGTCCCCATGCATGGGAGAGACAGCCAAAACAAAAAGCCCGTTCGAATGTTCCAACAAGAACAAGAGGACAAAAAAAAGAGAAAGAAAGGCTAGAGCCTGCAGATATATGCAGGGGTGCGACTCGTAGCTTGGCTAAATCTCCCATCATAACTTTACAAAGTCGGGGAAAGACGGTAAAATGTCGTGTTCCCGGAATACTGTGCTTTTATTATTATTTGAGCAGTCCGAGAGGGCCGTAGTGAAGCTTCGCCTCACAAACTCCATGCAGTGCGGAGAAGACTACTTACTGCCCTGTCGGTAATGTCGGCTTGCTGCCTATTCCATGAACGTCTGCAGGGGGGTGCAAAAGAAAAAAAAAAGACCCACTTGCCCCCCACCCCTCTTTCTCAAAGACAATATCCTGCCGACGCCCATGGCCTATTTCGGAGGAATCTCGAAGGAAGGCTTGCGCAGTGAGTATCGCTGATATTTCCGTGTCAAGCTTTACACGCAGTCACTATCGCCCAGCTGGTGATATTAGGAAAAAGACCGAGGAGCATGTACTCGGGTTCTCATTTCTACATCTGACGTGACAAGTAGTTTTCACAGCCTTGCCCAAGTGCGTTGAGGCGGAGTATCCTCCGTCATGAGCAAAATGCTCGCGCGACAAGGATGACAGATTTCCCCACTGGTAGGAACGTTTTACGAAACTATTCTCAGAACAAGCCGGAAGCCATTACGTCGTCCTATTCTTCTCGCTACAGCTGTGTGAAATATTACAAATGCACAACTCTCAGACATTTTTTTTGGCATGTCGTGGCACATTGCATAAGAGTGACAAATGGCAAACTGGTGAACTAGTATCATTAGGCCTACATGATTAATTAATTACTTGTTGAAGAACAAAGCAGTGTGCCTTCTGAACAGAAGCGACAACCAACGACCAGCACAAAAAATGAAGCATTCATTCATTCATTCATTCATTCATTCATTCATTCATTCATTCATTCATTCATTCATTCATTCATTCAATTCGGTTCGTTCATTCTTTACCCTGGACTCGAGCGTCTGTATGGTGAGCAGGTGGGCTGCCTCGGCGGATCCCTTGGCGGCCGCTGCCGCAGCCTTGGCGGCGCGCACCTCTTGCAGCGCCTGCGCGTGCTGCCTCTCGAGCAGGCGGCGCTGGTCGGCCGCCTGTCGCAGGTGGCCCACCAGGGCCTCCAGGGCGGACGCCTCGCCCCGGGCGGCCTCCAGCTCAGCCGAGCGCACGCGCAGCTCCGTCTCCGCCTGCGAATGGCACAATGTGTGCACAACATCAAACCTACTCTACAATATTGCACACTCAGTGTATTCTACGGACGACACTCTTTTAATAAAGACTCGTTCACACCTTGCTTTGGCTCAGTCGCTCGCTGCTGATTTTTCTTGCGAGTAAACAAAAACTCGCCAAAGTTGCAACGAAAAACGAACTTATGACGTTTTGAGACCTCTACGGGTCTCTTGTTCACATACAAGCGAACTATAATATTCATTATTAATCTAGTCGACACCTCATACCCTTATTAGGACACGTGGAAATCCACCTGGTACTCAGACCAGATCGTTGCGCCATCTACTACCGATGCCTCACATGCATTTATTTCATAGGCTCAAAGACAGAATCAGATGACTAGTACATTTTTCCAGCCATAAAACCCGTTTCTCTTCATAACTACGTTGCGCGTAATATCAAGCTGTCTGAACAACGAAAGAATAAACAAAATCTACAAGATGTGGATGTAGGCGGCACATACTAACAGCTTTATTTATTTATTTATTTATTTATTTATTTTTTGTACTCGAGGAGCGTGTGTTGGGGGGCTAGTTGGTAAGACCTATTATGTAAGCTTAAACTGCGCTTGGGACGAGACACCAGAGTAGAGGCGGATAGGACGAACGCAGTTCTGCGTCCTGCGTTCCGTCCTGTCTGCTTCTACTCTGGTGTCTCGTCCCAAGCGCAGTTCAAGTTTACATAATATTTTCTTTTTTTTTTTGTCGTCGAATGCGAGATCATGACTTGGCTCGATCCCTTCGTCATCAGATATCCGCGGCAACGAAATGGCACGCAATTTACGTCATCTTCATCAAAGAAAAAATATGCCCATGGTCACGACTCGAACCCTTGCTATGCCGCAACTCTGCCGCCACTGTTAGCGCTCCGTAGCGCGTTTCCACAGAGCGCAAAAGCGGAACTTCAGTACCCAACCACCTGATCGGAAATATCATGACGTCATTGATGGAGCGGCACGAAGCTGTCTACCCTGGTTCTGGCAGTAGCGATGCCGAAAAAATATTAAGAATTGTGAAGTGACACGGCGTGTGTTACTGGCCCCCGGTGACACGGGCAACCGCTGACACTGGTAAAATAGCGACACTTAAGCTAGAGTGTACTAGAACAGGTTAGTGCTCGGAACGAGCTTTCCCGGTTCTGAACGAGCTGAAGTGAGATAGAAGAAATTTGACAGTGAGCGTAATTATTTGCAACGCCAATGGCATTCAACAAAAACGTAAAGTATGGCCTCCGAGAATTTTGCGAATACAAGACTCGAAACGAGAATTCACATTTTGCGTTACTTTTTGTAGCAACTGAAACTATAGTTTTAAGAAACAAAGAAAAACCAATACAGCTCTGACAAGTGACACTAAAGATAAAAACCAACCATCTACAGTTGCAATTCGAACCCGGTCATTTTGAGTGGGAAGCGGGCATTCTCCTGCTGAACCACATTGGTGGAGCCGCGCGCAACTCTTAAAACGACGACACATTGCAGGCTACCGATCGCAGTGCCCCAAGCGGCTCGACCCTGTTCGGACTTCACTTTCTGTACATTGGTGCTGCGGCCGTTCCGAGCACTCCCCTGTTCTGGTACACTCTAGCCGAGCGCAGGAACCACTGCGCCTCCGCTATATTTTGCCCAATGTTTCTACAGGCGACAGCGTTGAATGTGTGCGCACCAGATTTGGGTCTGCCTAGCGTCCGAGTCACTAGACAACGCTCGCGCTGCCCTCCGCGTTGTCGGGGAGGCACCACGCTGAAGCTGCTACACTGAGCAGCAATTAATGCTGTAGCGCTTGCACATCATACGAACTGTTGTACTGCCCCCATAGTTTTAATGCAATTGTAAAGTAGGGCAAGCTGGTGCGAATGCATGATGATAAATAGCGCATAAAAACAAAGGGCGGGTTGAAGAGGAGAAGCAGCGTCTATCCTGCTTTCTTTTCAACCATTGCCTTGTGTTTATGCGCTGTTTATCGCCATAAAATCATACTTTTATAGTTGGTTCTTTGGTTGTTAGGTCAGTCTTACACCAGTGTTACACGATCACTTTTGATCGCGATGGCGCCTGATCAGGATCGGTTTTCTTGATCATGATTGGCTCATTTACTCATACTGCTGAAAGGAGCCAATCACAGTTGAGAAATTTGAGTCGATCGGCTTTAATCGCGATCATCAGTGCACCCATGTGACACCGGCATAAAACGAAGCTCAATACAATCGTTTACATCTACAAACTAGCTCCGTTAATCGCTTTAGGAATCGTTTCTTTTTGTCGGTATTTGAAAGCTTAAGACATCTGACCGGAGGACTCGCTGGTTCAGTGGTTACGAGGTCACGCGAAAAACAGTCTCTACGTCAAAAAGCATTCTTATTGCCTACGCAAAGAAAAAAAAACAGTAAAAAATGCAAGGAAGACTGAGCGGCTACTAATGTCGTAAAAAAAAAAAAAGCTCACCTTGGCGTCCTAGGAAGGCATGCTGAGAGAAGGACAGCACAGAGTCAGACACAGGAAGAGAGATCAAGCGAAAAGTGAAAAAAGAAAAATATATGACGGTTTGAATCATCTTCCTTCGTTAAGAAGCCATAGGAAGAAAGTTAAAAATACAAAAATGCCCTCGAATCACAAAAAAGGAAGAGTAAAGCATTCTTGTGAGAAAAGCAAAAAAGTCACAGTTTCGCCGCAAGGGCGAAGCAATAAATTGCGATGTCAATAAGTTACGATATGCGTATGCGATAGTAGCAAATTTGAAATTTATACGAAGTAAGGCTAGCAGCCAACTCCTCTAGGATCCGATCTGGCGTAACACTACAAAACGCTGGCGTAAGGGAATACGGCCGCTCCAGTGAGCGAAGCGGTTCTCGTGCCGTCTGTCGCTTCAGTGCGAAGTGAGCGGTCGAACAGCACGTACAAAGGTATCATTCCTCTAGAATTCTGTAGAGATAGCGAGCGTGACCACGCCCTTTTCATCAAAGTTCACATGTTACCGTCCGAGCGACGCAGGCGGAAAGGCAGGTAGGCAGGCATCACAAGTTCGTTGTTAAGAGGTTTGTGAATCCTTAACTTAATTGGGCAGTGCGATTCCCTTTATAGTGTTCGCAGTAGTGAGCAGTGTTAGCGAGGCATGCTATGGCAAGGAGAGCAATAAAAAAGATCGCTAATTTACAAACCGCAGAGTACCGTTTGTCTAATTAAACGGCGATACAAAAAGCTCTGCTCGAAAGCGTAATTATGACCGGGGATACAACACGTGCCGTTTTTACGCCGATTATAACGTTAACTAATTGATAATTCTTCGAGACGTATCTTTCTGAGTGCGCCATTGTAGCAAGACGAAAAAAAAAAAAAGTCACGCGGTCCCTTAAGCATTTGCGTAAGACGACTCGAGGGCTAAAGCCATCGTCCTCATCTTCTTCTTCTTCTGCTTCTTCTTCTCAGTCGACTGTATTGATCCTTCGCATTCCCCCAAAGCTTCCTGCACGTAACGTGGTGTTGCCTCCGAGGCGGGGCCATGTTTGAGCAAGCGACTATATTATACGATGACGTCATCTCGTGATATCACGATGATGCCACAGTGACGTCACAAATTACGGCAACACGTGACGTCATCATGCTGGCGTACGATGACGCCATTACACGATGATGATTTGCGCATCACGTCGTGTTGAAGTCGATGCCGGACGCCGACGGTCACATTTCTTGTTTGATGAGGCATCTGAAGCTTTCGGTTAGAAATAAAAAACGAAAGCCAGAGGAACGGCAACATAGCACGACTTCGTTATTACAGAGCAGCTGCAGAGTTATTGTGTAGCAGAGGGAGACATAGTATAATAAAAAATAAAATAAAAGGCGTAAGCGATACGCTCGCAATTCAATAGACGAGCTCCTCGAACTTTGCCTCGAGGTCGTTTCGAAGCGCAAACTTCGAACGAACACAGGGAGCGCAATTTGTCGAATGGTCTCTAAGAACACCCGTGCGCTGCCCGAATAGAACGTGATGAGAGAGCTGCAAAAAAGAAAAAAAAAAGACTTAAAGAGGGTGGTGCATTGCGGTATTCGCCTCCAAAGCGCAATATTAAACCTTCGCCGTTGAATGGGCGAAATTGCGGAGTAGATGACGCGCGCGAGAAATATCAAGATATATAAGAAGAAAGGAAACGCCAGAAAAAGAATACATAAGGGGTGAAAGAGAGAAAGGACGTTGGGGAGATGCCGTGGAAATACAAGAGCGGTGTTGGTGGTCGGGTGTAGCTATTGGCGCGCACGACGTCAAGATACGTTGCGCGAAGGAAGGTGTTTCCAGCCACGACGGTAGGCTGTAGCTTTTGTACTAAACTAACCCCGGGCTATATCACGAGAACGACACACAGGGAGGCCGGATGCTTCAGTGCAAGCCAATACTCCCCGCTGCATGCAGTCCATGCAAGAAAATAAGCGCTGTATGGCAGGCGAGACAGATTGTATTTCTATCCTCTATTTTTTGCCTTCGCCGAGCGTATAAAGTAGCTGTCAGATGTGTTATTACACAGACATCCTCGAAGGGCCGAAATGAATGCATTGCCAAGAACAAAAAGAAAAGACTACGTGAGAATGTAGAGGCAGTCTAAATGCGCGCCCACGCACGCTTTCAGGGCGAATACGAACGTCTGGCATATGCATAGGATCGGGGAAGCTGGTAGGGTATTCAGAGGAGTAAGCCGACCCGACTGCGGGTATACACTGCTGCGGGAAAGGCAACAAAATTGAAGTAAATGCAAAGTGACAGTGCAACGAGAATTCATTTCACGAAACCGAAACAATGCAGCAGAGGTGCAAGTCGAAGAAAGTTTTAGCGGTACAGAATTGAAGTGACGCTATACACCCGTCTCTTCACTTCGCGCCGGCGGTGTTGCCTCGGGAACACCATTAGGGATATTAAAAATTCTCACTAGATACTCGTACAAGTACAGTGAAACCAGCCTGGATTTCAAAATAGAAAGGTTGGACGTCGAGGTACGAGACGGACGTCAAAATACGAGGCTAGACGTAGGGATATGAGATGGACATCAAAATACAAGGCTTGATGTAGAGAGATGAGATGGAGGTCGGAACACAAGTCTGGACAACGAAATATAAGGCGGAACGTCGAGATATGGGATAAACGTTTAAACTTGTTTACCTGCTAATACTGATTGGTTCAGTAAAATAATAATAATAATAATAATAATAATAATAATAATAATAATAAATAATAATAATAATAATAATAATAATAATAATAATAATAATAATAATAATAATAATAATAAATGTTAGGGTTTAACGTCCCAAAACCACATACATTCACGAGAGAGGCCGTAGTGCAGAGGTCCGAAAATTTCGACTACCTGGGGTTCTTTAAAGTGCACCTAAATCTAAGTACACGGGCCCCAGCATTTTCGCCTCCATCGAAAATACAGCAGCGGTTAGCAGCAAAGCACCGTAACGACTAGACCACCACGGCGGGGTATTTGTTCACTATTTTAATTCAATCAGGGTTATTCTGCGTCTACGAATTACTAATCTCCTAACTAGCGTCTATCCTAAATTCGTTCAGAAATAAAATTTCACTTTTGCGTCTTACAAACGTGCGCCCTCTGCGGCCGCATGTAAAGGCGAACAACGCGTTATAAGTTTCTTTGATGAGTGGCACTCCCTCGACATTACACGGGCTGATCGCGAATTTCTTTTTTCATTGCGATTGATCAATTAAGTTCACCTTAGCCAAAGTTGTCTATCTCCCAGTCGACGGACCAGCTCGAGTCGGACTGCCGAGTGAGAAGGGCAGCTAAAGCCGCTGGACTCCCGCACTGCAGGAGGTGGCCATACACAACAGCGTGCAGAGGAACTTTACGCGCACGCTTATTTAGGAGAAAGAGAACAGGACGAACGACAATGGATTACAGAGAGCTGTTCGACTGTCCGCAAAACTCCCTGTCGTACGCGGATTACCGAAAGCGCGTAAACGTGAGCGAACGGGATGGTGGCGCCATCTGGCGGTGCACAGATCAACTATACTAAGGGCACAGCTGTTACTGAAGTAACGAAGTACACTTGACGTGCTTAGGGATGGTCGATTAATTTTAAGGCGAAAGCCTTTGATGCCTCATCAAACGCGAAAATTGACCGGTGTCCCGCGTCGGAGTCCCACGTCGGCGGCGTCAACGCGAGTGTGTAAAAAGTCGTCATCACGTGATGACGTCATCATGACGTCACAGATTGTGAATATTTTGTGACGTCACATGGTGACGTCATCACATGACGTCATTGCTTGGTCAAAGGTGGGCCGATCCTGGGGCCAGTGCATGCAAAACAAGGTGAGGTGCAGAAAGCTTACAATGCATGCCTCCGATCCTGAAGGCATTACGAAACCACGTTAAATGCAGAAAGCTGTTGGAGGGGTGCGCTGGGGTTGGGGGGGGGGGGGGCGCTCGATACATCAAGTTGCAAGAAAACGAAGAAGATGGCTTTCGCCTTTGAGTCGACTGAGGGAAATGCATAAGAGACCCTGTGAGTTTTTTTAATTGATTAACGATTAATATTTCGCCACTTTAGCCATTAATCGGTGAATCTATATCAACGAGAGTTTCTACGCTTATTAATCGATCATTCGTCCTTTTAGGCGGGCCCATTCAAAAATGCTTATAATCCCTGGGCTTTTGCGTACCAAATTAACGATATTTTCATCAGGCACCCCGTAGTGGAGGAGTCCGGAAATTTCGACCAGCTGGGTTTACTTAACCTGCACCTAAATTTAAGTACAAGGGCCTCTGGCGTTTTCGCGTCCATCGAAAATGCGACCGCCGGGGCCTGTACCGAACGTGCGCCGTTCGGGTCAGCAGCCGAGCCCGTAACCACTGTACCACTCAATTTATTTGTAAGGAAGATGGGATAAATATGAAAGACACGAGTGCGTAAAAGCTCGATCAATTATATTTGCTTTGTTAAATACACGCTACAATTGGCGCTAGTCAAGCGAAAAGGTCAAGGTATAAACAACATACGATGTAAAGCTAAACAAGACAGAAATTCAGGAGATGACGGAGACTTCAAGTGATTAAAAATCGTCGAACCAGGAGTGTTGCTGAATGTTGTGGAAGCGCGAATGCACTAATCGCAATCATGCTGAACGTATTCGGCGCACATAATGAGGTCCAAAGCCCAGGTTCAAGCCCACCACCGCCAATAAAATTTATTTTGTTATACAGGGTGTTCAAAGCTAAGCTTTATTTATAGCAGTTGTTCTCAGCAATGGATGTTTCGGGGACTCCTCGTGGACAGGTGGAAGTGATTGAGGGACCCCTTGCAGCGAGAGAATGTGGGGGTCACAAATTAACGCAACGTACAGCGTGAAATAGGTGTCTGATTTCTACGTGGCGAAGAATGGTCAAACAAGAGTGCCTCGCCAATTCGATCTCAACAGCTTGTCGATTGGTTTGTACGGTCTGCAGCCACATTCAACCTGTGTCTAGCTGCATTTGCTTTTCAAGCTTGCAAGTCTGGAAAAAGCATGCTATGCATATGTCGTAGAAAACTGTCACAAAAGTTTTACAAACATCTCATGGATAAAGCGAAACACAAGTCAGCCTTATACATCTATACACAAGTCAGCTATATATATATATATATATATATATATATATATATATATATATATATATAATATATATATATATACACATATATATATATATATATATGACAAGCTGCAAAGCCGACATGAAGGGTAGTATATTAAAAAGAAAGTGTACACTCTGCGGAAACTTAATGCCAAACTCTTCGTTTCGGTGGTCGCGGGTTGCGGCGACTGTAGGACCATTCTAGATGCCAACGAACGCTAGCAAGAAAGTGAAAGACCGCATGCCGATGCTACTCGAAAACAACGCCCTATGAAAGCCTCAACCTACAATAAAACTCTACGCTTACGCATCACTTGGACGACTCCAAGGAGGTTAAGAAGACCTCCTTGAACCATCGACGAAATCGTACACTAGCGTCGAATGGCTCGCCACCTATAAAAGTCAAGCTGTTCCCGCGGCGGCAGCTCTAGATAACTACTGGTCGATTCCACGAAAGATCGAAAAAGGGTGTATATTTGATGTTTCCGATTTTCCTGATAATTTTGTATGTTGTGCACATATGACTGCACAGCACGAAATCGCAGTTCGTTCTCAAATAAAAATTTTTTTTCAACACAGGAAAATTCGACAAGTGTCGCCGGTTGACGACGACCATTTTACGAAGAGTGCGTTTTCGTAAATTCGCAATCATGCTGGCAGCCACTGAAGCTATATATTACAAATATCTTTCCTTTTGGCGGAAGTAGAAGTAAAGAGGAAATAGCTCTTATCATTTCATGGAATTCTGAGCAAATTACGTATTTTTAAAAATTCACGAAAAACGCTGCGTTTTTGAAAATCAGTCAAATTTGGGACGCTATGGCTACCGTCTTAGCTTGTTCATATTTGCAGTATGAATAGGCCTTTATGTGAATAATGAACCTTTGCATTTGTATTTCTCTAATAATTTTCAAAGTAGTAAATTTTCATGCTCGAAACACCAAAAAGAGAAAAGTGCTCCTCCATTCAAAAATCTATAATAAAAAAAACCCAATCTCAATTTTGTTCAAAGTCCCCCAAAATGTTCTCAAAGGACTGCAGAGTGACATTATGAAAAAACATGTTGCATCATTTTTATTACAACAAAAGCAGAAAATGTCAAACATTGTGTTTACAGAGCGTGGTGGCTACTGCGCAAAGGACATCTCTAGGAACAAGAAAATACAGTAACACGTCTTTTTTCTTTTCTGAGCTTCGCTAAACAACAGTAATGATCTATGGTCGGAAATTGGGAACTGTTTTGTAAAGAAAAAGACCGTTCCAATTAAATGCATTCGCGTGGTTTGCGACTTCACGCCAGTGTTAGACATCCCTCAGTCCACAGTATGCACTTCCAGTTGTAGCCTCCTTTTCTTTCATCTATTTCAGTTGAGTATAATTCATATCTTGAGTGCTAAAGAACGCATTCCCTCCATGCGTCTCTTATGATGATGTGCTGTGCCAGAATTGAGAGATTGGTATAAAAGCCAAGGTCTCTTCATGAATGGAAATGAATTTCTGGAGAGCGGTCGCCAAGAGGTGTGGTTTTTGTTGGCCCAAATGTGTACGTCGTCAAACCTTATGTGATCAATGCAGAGTTTAAAAAGAATCGATTACGTGAAGATTGGTGGCAGCAGTTCTGGCCACGGACAAAACACGTTTTGTTTGCATTGCATCGCTTTGTTTTGCATATCCTTCTTTCTCTTGAAGGAGTGCTGACAGATCTGGTTTTCCTCTTGAATTGAGCGCGCATCCTGCTTCATGACCCTCCGCAAAAGAGTCTCGATCCAATATCTTCTACGTAACGAAAATTCTGCTGCAGCGGAATTTTCTTTTTGTGCACCATGAGGCAGTCCGTACAAAATCTCGGCCATGGCTATAACGCCTACCCATAGCCACCTTCAGAGCGTAGGATAGTGATCGCATCAAAGTGAAGCACAATTTGGATGCTTAACTTCTATCTCAGGTGGTGTTTGGCGGACTGGCACAGCCGTACTCGTTGCTGTCGTCTGCTCAGGCGGGCGTCCATCGCGCCGCCCTTTGCACCTGTCCGCCTAAAGCATGCTACTCCGTTTACACGAGTGCTTGTAGCGCGGGCCACACGATCCGCACTGTGCGGATCCAGAGACCGGGTGGGAGAGCGACGAGCGGTGAAAAATGTATCGTGTAACCAACGCAATCGACACCCCAGCTTTTTCTTGTGCATAGCGACAATGTGTGGCTGCTGTGCTTAGGTTGCACTGCGGTACTCGCCGTTCACCACTGCCGCCATTTGCGATTTCTCACATTCTTACAATGCATGATCGACTCAGCTACACATATTTCGCGTTTAGCTTCGTTACTTTTATATAAGCGCATTTACTAAAAAAAAAAATTATCCAGAGGAATGAAAATGTCCGTGCTGCCCGTCGACGAGGAATGTTAAGTGGTGTCGCAAATGCATTTAATTGGAACGATCTTTTTTTTTTCTTTACAAAACAGTTCCCACTTTCCAACAATAGATCATTACTGCTGTTTAGCGAAGCTCAGAGAAGAAAAAAGACGTGTTACTGTATTTTCTTGTTACTAGAGATGTCCTTTACGCAGTGGCCACCACGCTCTGGAAACACAATGTTTGACATTTTCTGCTTTTGTTCTAATAAAAGTGACGCAACGTGTTTTTTCATAATATCATTCTGCAGTCATTTGAGAACATTCTGGGGGACATTGAACAAAACTGAGATTGGGTTTTTTTTATTATAGATTTTTGAATGGAGGAGCACTTTTCTCTTTTTGGTGTTTCGAGCATGAAAATTTACTACTTTGAATATTATTAGAGAAATACAAATGCAGAGGTTCATTATTCACATAAAGGCCTATTCATACTGCAAATATGAACAAGCTAAGATGTTCACAGAAGTAGCCATAGCGTCCCAAATTTGACTGATTTTCAAAAACGCAGCGTTTTTCGTGAATTTTTAAAAATACATAATTTACTCAGAATTCCATGAAATGATAAGAGCTATTTCCTCTTTACTTCTACTTGCGCCAAAAAGAAACATATTTGTAATATATAGCTTGAGTAGCTGCCAGCATGATTGCGAATTTACGAAAACGCACTCTTCGTAAAATGGTCGTCGTCAACCGGCGACACTTGTTGAATTTTGCTGTGTTGAAAAAAATTTTTATTTGAAAACGAACTGTGATTTCGTGCTGTGCAATCATATGTACACAACATACAAAATTATCAGGAAAATCGGAAACATCAAATATACACCCTTTTTCGATCTTTCGTGGAATCGACCTACTATAATTCAACGCTGCCACAGCCTGCTGCACCCTTGCCAGAAATTACGCCATGGCTCAAGGCACAGGCCAGCGACAACCGACCACTGAATCGCCTGCGACAATCCAACCCACAAGTAGAACAGGAGGCCATCGTCACTAGCATCGACGACTCACTAGCGGTATACGTAGATGCAGCTATCGATAGCTGCGTTTTGCACACCAGCCTCGTATGCCCCACGCTACCTGAAACGCAACATACATGCTCCTATGTTACAGAGGCACCATTCCCATCAGTGTTGGCGGAGCTCGCAGCTATACGGGGCTTAACATTCATGATACCCAAGGTGGATTGCTTGTCACTCAATAGGCTGCTTGTCCATACGGACTCCACGCAGGCAGCTCGAGAGTTGCGCAAGCTGACCAGCTCCCTCGATATAGTTTCCGATGTGCACCGACTAATTCACTCGTGCGCCTGCCCTGTCCGCGTATTGTGGACCCGTCGATGTACACTGGCTCAAATGGCCGCATATGCCGCTTGCCATCCAGCGGAAGTTCAACACCCGCTGCCTCTACTTCGTTTGTCCCCAAAGGACACCTTGCACCTGCACAAAGAAACCCTCCGGCGCTTCCCGCGTGCACTCATTCCTCCGCGTGGACCGGACCTTCCCGGCGGCTTAACTCGCCGAGAGGAAGTTGCGCTCAGGAGGATTCGTGTGGGCGCCGCCTTGACTCCTGCCATCCGGGCTGCATGGACATCCGGTGCACAGCCTCCCCCAACGACATGCCCCTTCTGCGTTGCCCCAGCCACAGAGGCAACGATCGATCACCTACTTGGGACCTACCTGTCCGGGCCTTCACAAGGCTCACACCCGCCACCTACGAGGCCTTCACTACCACCCCGGTCGACCTGATTTAACGCGCTGGACGCACGGGCCTTTGCATCGACCGCTCCTGGCCTTTATCCGCGAAACGGAACTCTTTATTTAACTTATGCCGTAGGGCATACTGGCGACAATTAAAAAAAAAACTCCCAGAGGCGATTCTGCGTCTATTTTTCATTCATTCATTCATTCATTCATTCATTCATTCATTCATTCATTCATTCATTCATTCATTCATTCATTCATTCATTCATTGCTATGGCTATCAGTTATTCTATTGGAATATGCTGCCCCTTGTGCGGGGATGACTTCGTAGCAGATACTTAATCAGCACCATTCCAAGCATTTTTCTTATCTTGTATTCATTCGGTTAAAGGATAAAATAGAAACTTATTTTATTTTTGTAATATATTTTATTATGCAGGTTACAAGTAAACCTGTTTCGTACGTGCAGCCGAGCTCCGAGACATAACCAGGCCTTACACTGAGGCTTTTCAGGATGACTTAGGCTTCGCCTACCTTTTTATATTTGACTCCATAGAAAAGTCCAATGCATTGTTGACTCTCGTAGTTTAAATTTCTACTGGTCTGTGTTGGGCAATGTCATGAGTACATTTCAAGCAGCGTATCTTGAGGCGGCAGCACGCCTGTCCGCCACATGCTCGAGTGCATAGGTACTAACAATTTCCGACTGATCGAAGTGCGTGTTTGCGTAACTGCGTTTTGAAGGGGTCCTGCAACACTTTCCAGCATGGTCAGAAAACGCTGCCGATCGGTAGTCGAGGCTCCTAAAGAACACGCGAGCCAAACATTATAGCGCAGCATGCGGCCTGGCAATTACAATTATTTCTCAAATTCAGCTAGAAATCGTTTCCTCTGCTCTCGACAAATGATGCGCCATAAACCCGAAGTTCACGGCCGTTGGCTGATTTCACCGCGCATAGCATAGCATAGTTACCGTGGCCGCCGCGGGATGCCGCCACGTGGCCGTGCGCGCTCTCGCGATCACACTGAAAGTGAGCCGCGCGCTCCAAAAAAAAAAAAATTGCTCAAGGTCATGACGTGCACTGACGAAGGGACGCATCTTCTTGGCCCCTTGTCATCTGCCTCCCTACGTAGCTTTCAGCGTGCTCGCTGGTCCGAAAGGAGAAAGCGCTTGAAGCGTGCGACAAATCCCTGTAACTGCGCTCGTAACTGACGGATTCTAAAACTTTTTGCGGCAGTGGATTTCTGAGTCAATAAGCTTTGTTTAATGAAGACATTCGACGATTACTTGGGCAAGTGTTCCAGCGCCCATTTATGTGCGGATAACCTTAGGGGTCCGTGCTCTCTTCTCATATCGTCGCTTGACGTCACGTTTAAAGTACCAAAGTAGGTCAAAAGAGGGCGCTCAGGTCAACCCAATACCAAAATAGGTCAAAATAGGCCGCTCAAGGTGAAGGCAATACCAATGTCGTCTTCATCAGATCGCACCGGGGCGCCCTGATGCACCGTTTCGTCCAATCATCGCAGCAACAGGGCGCCCCGGTGCGGTTTGTCGAAGACTGCACAAAATAGGTCAAGAAAGGGCGCTAATGGTCAAGTTATTACCAAAAGAGGTCAAGAGAGGGCGCCACTGCATCACAAATGAAGGTTTTCTTTCCCGCCATGGACGCCGAGAAGGTTGCGCGTTTGGGACGCCAGCGCTTGCTTGCCCGTGAATGCAAGCGTCGCCGAAGGGCTCATGCGTCTGTCCAAGCCAGCGACGCGATAGCGAAACGCCAGCGCCGAGATCTACGGAAGAGAGAAGCGGAAGCGAAACGCCAGCGAATGCAAGGTAATCCTGAGCTTCGGGAGACTCAGACGCAAGCCGCGAGCCAACAAAGTCAGGCGAAACCGCTGCTTAGATTCAGGCAAACACAAGCCAAGCGTCAACAGAGGCAGGCGAATCCTCAGCTCTGCTCCGCGGTGTGTACAGTTTTCACGGTGTAAAACTGGCGTGAAGGTTTAACTGGGATCGAGATCCAGAGCGGCCGCCTAAATCCTGGATCAACCCCTCGGATTGAGCCATATCGAATCTGCCAGTGAAACACGCGAACGCTCCGCGTGAGATCACGGCGGAGGTTATTTGTGCACACGTCACGTAAATCGGTCCCGCAAACTATTCCTGCTTCTGTTCTGTACGTTTTCGTGGTAACCTTGGTCGCTGCAAAGCGCGACTACAGTTGCTAGCAAACTGACAGAAGTGACGCATGCCGTTCGTTCTATTCCTGAGCGAATCGGCGACTTGGCGGCGGAACAAACGAGAGCGACCCGACGCGGAGCGAGTTGGTTGCTCTGGAACGACCAGTCGATTGCCCGAACCCGCTCCGGATCGACCAGTAAAAAAGTTAGCGTAGCTTGCACTACGTCGCGCAAGATTGAGTCACAGCAGAGCTGGAGACACCTAGCTGGTCCTGGCTTGGCCAGGCTTCTAGCCCCTTGCTTTTTTTTTTGGTATGTTCCTATCTCTTTCTCTCTCTGTCTTTCATGTTTTAAATGCGGAGCATTTCTTAGTCGCACCTGCGGCGTCGGCCGCCGTCCACACCCCCACTGCGCATGCTCGGCAGGTCTCGTGCCAGCAGCAAGCCTCTCCTCTCCCTCCTTCGCATGCTCGGCTCGTCTAGTGCCAGCAGCAGGTCTCTCCTCTCGGGCGCTGAGCCGTGCCCCCACGACGGGAGGCAGAAAATAGCGCCCCTTTTCATTTCTTTCACGAACCACTCTCTCTCTCTCTCTCTCTCTCTCTCTCTCTCTCTCTCTCTCCTCTCCGCCCCTCCCTCCTCTCGATCGAACGCGGGCGGTGTGTATATAAGCGGCGGAGCGCGCGTTCCGAATTCAGTCAAGGGCGTCTTTACTTGGCTTTCACTTGACTTGACGCTTTCCTTGACTCGAGTAGATACGATGGAAGCAACAGTACCTTCAATCAGCGTCCCTCCACTCGTTGAAGGCAACGTTACCCCACCTTCACCGTCGTCGGCGTCAACAACAGCAAGCAACGCAGAAGACGAGGCTGCGAAGAGACGAGCATACGACGCTGAACGCAAGCGTTTGAAGCGGGCTGCGGACCCGGAACTTCGTGCGCGCTGGAGCCGTTCAAATCGTACTTGGTGTGCGCATAGTGTAACAATTAAGCATTCCCAAACCATACCCAATTACGCAACATTCACGCGATACCCCACCACTCTGCGACGAATTTACTCGAGTTCCCCCCATGGGAAGATGCGGGCGACTTTTTTTTTCTTTGTTCTTTTCTTTCCCTCTGTTCTCGTTCTTTTATGCCTTTCTTTCCATTTGTAGAGATTTGAGGAGGAGAGAAAGGAGGAGGTGAGGGTAAGGCGTAATGTCAGGGCGAGGAGAAAGGAAAGGAGCGGATAGAGTAAAGGATAACATAGCCTTGTATAGTATAGTCTAGCAAGGGGGCGGGAAAGGGAGGTGAAGGTGACGAGACGGGAAGTGAGGAGGGGAGAGGGTAAAGAATAGCATAGTCTTGTACAGTATAGTATAGAAAGTGGTGGGCAATGGAAGCGAGGGCGACGAGGAGGGAAAGGAGGAGAGGAAGGCCACCAGCTCAGCTGTTTCCTCAGTCTTCGCACCACGAGTGCGTAGCGTTCCCAGTTTTCTTTACTGACACGATTTGGACCGATGGATCAAGGGAACATACGGAGGAAATGGTTTCATGAAGTGTTCGCTCGCCAAGGCTGGCTGCCTTGGAAGAGTTGATGGAACAGAAGAAAAGAACTTGACTCGGATTGAGGAGTCATTTTGGGACTCGGGAAGGCAGTCGACATGAGAAAGTCACTCTTATTCTCCGCCTAAGCACTCGCCGCAGCATCATAGTCGCGGCTCTTGCTCAGCCTTCTAGAATTTCAGATTCCAGAATTTTCGCGTTGCTCCTGTCACTGCCTGTAAATCGATGAACCGAAAAGGTTTAGTCGAATAAGTTAATTAAATAAAAGGCGAGCATCAATGTCAATTAATCGTTGTACGCGACACTTTTCATCGATTAGTCGTTTAATAATTCATCAATATTACCATCCCTAACTTCAGTGCTCAAGTAAACGTTTTCGGCACGAATGTAATTTTGAGCACCTTAATTTTTTAATTGTATTGTTTTTTTTTTGGTCAGGAACACTGACCAAAACGAACACATGAAATACGGGCTTAAACGGTTAAACGGTTAAGAAGTCTCGAGACGTCGGCACCGGCGTGCGGTAACTCGGTACCACCCGAGCGCCATCCCGTCTAACGCAGTACCGGGCACGCTACAGTTCTATAACGAAAGAAGAAAACAAGTATGTCTTACGAGTGGAAAAACAGTGCTAAAAATACGAGACAAAAAAGGACACAGACCGCGGCGCTGACTAACAACCAAATGTGTTTATTCTTCCAGTCAGCATATATACCGCGTGTTTCAAGAAATGTGTCTAAAATCCTCAAAAATCAGGAAAATGCCATATTTACTCGCTGCCTTCACAATTGCTTTTTTCTGTAGCGGCAGGCACCTTAAGAAGGTTAAAGACGTCATTTGAGACAGTAAGAAAGAGAAATTATTTATCTTTTTAATTAGAGAAGTTAGGCGGTTATGTCAAATGGGGGAATTGAAGTTGTTCACGCGAAGACCCGATCGCAGCTTTGAGATACAGAAAAAGCAGCCTCTAGTAATCATTGTGGCGTAATGCAATTAAACTAAATTCAGTTTGTATTGCGACCCCGTAATTTTAACAGAATGTTCGAATAAGTCTGCTGTATAGAACCGGGAGTCGTTTTTGATAACTAGCTTTTTTCGTCAGTTATGATTTTTTTGCCTATTTCCCATTCAGTTACGGCAGGCTACCGCTGTCACCGACGGGAGATGGCGCTACGTGCATATGTCCCCAAATCCTGGTCATGTACGTCTCAGAAGAATATGGCAATTGCGCTCATCCGCGTATCGGTTTCGCCGCTGAAATTGGATGGATTTCATTACGCCACAATGATTACCAGAGGCTGCTTTTGCTGTACTTCAATGCTGCAATGGGTTCTTCGCACGAAGAACTTCAACTCGGTCATTTGACATAACCGCCTAACTACACTAACTAAAAAGCTAATTAATTTAACTGTCTTAATTACTGCCCCAAATGATGCCGTTAGCCATCTTAAGATGCCTGCGGCTACAGAAGAAGTAATTGTGAAGGCATCGAACCAATATCGCATTTCCCTGATTATTGAGAATTTCGGACACATTCTGGAAGCACCCTGTATACTGCACCACTATGGCAATCATGAACCAACCAGCAAAAATGCGCACCCTACAGCGAGACTGTCTCGTCTTCTTCATTCACAGCGACTGCCCTTTGCCGTCTTAGGCGTACTTCTTGAGGGGCTGGTTGGTCAAGCATCTCGAAAGAAAAGGCGCATTTTTAGAAACCACGAACGCAAGACAACAAGACGAGCGCCTTCAACAAAACGGCGCTCGTCTTGTCTTATTTTCGTGGTGTCTAAAATTGCGCCTTTCCTTTCAAGATGCTTTGTTGCCTTCTTTCACTGTCTTGTGTGGTTCACACTGTCATTTTTTTTGTCAAAATACAGCCACTTGCGCGGCCAGCTGTTCTACTGTGCGCTCGCTCTTCTGCATAAAGTTCATTATCTCTCTCTCTCTCTTTCTCGCTCTGTAGTTTGTTTTCGCAGTAGTAAGGAAGGGATTCAGGGACTGCACTACAATGTTGCAACGTCGCGTGCGTGTGTGAATGTCTCTGGGGGAGCCGAAACAACCTCTGGGATTCCCATACTCGATGCGCTTCGTGTAAGTAAGCGAAGCTTGTGGAGTTATTAAACAAGGAAGCCCTCGTGGGAGCTCTTACACTGGCGGACAACCTCCTGAACTTGCAGTATGTGCGCATATTTAACCATAGCTAAAGCGCGTTACGTACAGGACTTAGACGAAGAACGAAGGCAAAATGAAAAAGGTGATGAACAGATTATACCGATATATTCATATAGCTTGTATACAAGCAGTCACAATCATATGAAAGCAAAATACAACGAAAACTATGGAGTCACCAGAAAAACTACGTAATTTTGCTCAACTAAAATAAACAAATGACAAAAGAGGAAATTGAAAGTGGGAGAGGGCAACAAGTGACCGCAGATGCATTGGCGTAGCCAGGGAGGGGGGAGGGGGGGATTCAATTTTCCCCCTCCGAAAATTTTCAAGTTTGCATGGGTATTCATACACGCAAACGTACAAAACCACGCACGAACGTACACACAGGGTGACTGAACCCTTCCCGAAAAAAAATATTTTTGGATACAACCCTGCGTAAGTGTGTTATGAACACACACACGCACACGTATATGTTGTACCGGAGCTCATAGGCGCCAGCTCTGCGCTAGTGAAAAAGGAGATGATGCTCGTCTTTTACCCACTCGGTCTGTTGCATGTTGGGGCTTCCTTGAGTTAGTCGACCTTTCGAATTGTGCTATTTAATTTAATTTACAAGGTGCCGTGACGACGCCGTTTGGAAGAACCCGCCTGTTGCAATATACACGTCTTGGCACTACGCGTATCGATGCTCTTACCAGTTGAACCAAAGCGTCGTAATTTTCTCTAGAATTTTTAAAGATATTTATGTGTAGCGGGTCGTATGTCCTACACTCGGTTACAACCAAGTTCTTCCACCGTGGTTACAACCTAAGAAACAATGGCGCCTCGTCCCACAGAACCGAGGCGTGCCTGGCCTTCGCCCATGAAGGGCGGTCGTGCTAGCTGGTTTCCACGCGAGACGTAAGTACTTTTTCTCGGCTAATGTACATACTACGCATAGAATAGGTCAAAAGCACGTCATTACTACCTAAAACATTATGTTTGACTGAGCAGTGATGTCAGAGTCTCTAAAGAAATTTACGAGGACGTTCAAGTTTCTCAACTAAAACCAGCGACGCAAACGGGGGTCTTTTTTGTGGGGGGAAACCGAGCTCTTGTGTAATTGAGCACCTTCTTCACACCGGTACTTTCTCCATGATTGGCTTTATACAAATACATTTCATGCTAAAGCTGTACATTGATATATGATGCATGTACGAAACATCACCTGCTGTACATATATAGTGACATGTTCACCAAGTCGTATCTATGTGTATATGCATCGCCATGTACATTGTGTATGTTGTGATAAGTGTGAATATGTTAGTCCTTAGTAGCATGTGTTAGGGGCACCCTGTGGACTTGGACATTTCTGTCAAAACGTTTCATGTATATTGTGCTTAGTCATTTGTGTATGTTAATGTTGTTGTATAGACACAGTTCCAAGTGTTCGTAGCGTCCTATGATGGACTAAACTTTTTCTAAACACCTCATGACATGGGACGAAAAAAATCACAGCATATCCACGGAGTGAATGATGATGAGTGGGCGAAGCTGCGGAGGTTCATCGGTAAACCGTGAATCTTCCGTGAATTCTGCCCAGTACATCATCACCGACGTGAGATCGGGCGCGTTTATACTAAAGGTTCGATGAGTTATGACGACTTGCAGCTCACTTTAATTTTACATGTACGCTGTGAATTTTCATTGTTTAGAACACCATTGCTTTAGAAAATATCTGGCGTCTTTCGTTAAGCAGCTGGCGTCTTTTCGTTTTGCTTTAGAAACATCTGGCGTTCTTTCGTTTTGCTTTTAGAAAACATCTGGCATCTTTCGTTGGTTTATTTCATCAATCAACGGCGTTTTGAACAAGATTTTTATTTAATCACGCACAGGAGAAATCTCACCAGGCACTACCTTGGAGGTAAACAATGGCTGCTAATGGGAATGAGAGACAGAAGAAGTCTGCTTTTAGCTAACACTTACACTTCTACTTCTACTAACGTTTCCTACTGGAACATGCCAATGGCTGCTAATGGGGAATGAGAGACAGAAGAATTCGGCTTTTAGTTAACGCGCACGCTGCGAATTTTTTATTGTTCAACAACGCACAGGAAAAATCTCCCACCGGCACCACCTTGGAGGTCAAGATCTGGTACTAGCGTTACGACTGGTTACGCACTACTACGACTACGAGGGACGAACGGGTGCCGCCTTAAGGAGCTTCGCCCCTAAAATTGCGACACACGCAAGCGGTAACTTCCAACGTAGCACTTACGCAAATTGGCTGCGGGCGGAGATTACATTTTTTTCTTGGGCTTAAACCGAGCATATTGAGCTAGAGCTTCAGAATTAAACGGATTGTGCTCGTGCGAAGGGCGTTTGGTGCGTGTGCGTGTATACTGACCGTCCGTAGCCTGGTGACTTCCTCCTCGAGGGTTGCGTTCTGGGCCTCGACCTCGATCTTCTGCTCCAGGGCTTCAAGCAGTTGCCGCTCCTGCAATGGACAACACGTATACGCATGATTTAGAAAACGAAGGTTGAGATTTCAGGGGCATAATTGTTTAACAGCCGAGCTGTTTAAGCCGGCCGTAAGAACTTTGGTGTCCGCAGAAAACCACAGGTGGGTATGCAGCACAGGAATTGAGGAAGCCGCACTACCGAGTACAGCAGGCGCGAGCGTTAAACGAAAACTCTGCTCGGCGAAGTGGAGCACGCGGTACACGTGAAAGAGAGAGAGAGAGAGAAAGAAGGTGATAGAAATAAATAGAAAAATAGAGGGAAACAAAGGGAATAAATACATAAAAAGATAGAAAGACAGAGAAAGACACAGAAAGAGACAGAAGAGAGAGAAACAAACAGGCACGAAAAAGAGCTAGAAAAAGCAGAGAGCAAGACCGAAAGAGAAAGAAAGAGAGCGATAAAACTAAACAAAGAAAAAGAGAGAAAGAAGAAGTGAGAAAAGAAAAAGAAAGGGAAGAAAGAGAAATAAAGATAGGAAGAGCGAGAAGGAGAAAGAAATAGAGGGAGAAAGAAAGAAATAGAAAGCAACGGTACAAAATACCGATACAAGGCACACATAGAAAGAGAAAGAAAGATAAAAAAAGAAAGGAAAATACAAAGAAACAAGGAAGGCCAGCCAGCTGCGCTCTTCCTTCAGGCTTGGCACCATTAGTGCGAAGCTGCGGTAATTTTTTTTTCTCAGGCTTAAAAACAAGCGTAGACATCGTTTTCTGGGAACTCCTATAGAAAAGACTAGCACGAAGCTGACCAAGAGAACCCTTAATTATTCAATAATGACCTTACTAGCACACGTGATCTCTCGGTCAATCGAAACCGGGTATAGTGAGTATGAATAATACTTAGGCGCGAGCAGACCAAACTTGGCGCAGTAGAGTTTCCAGATAGCGTCTATCAAAATTAAACCGCCGCGCATGCGGGAACACCCGCTTGCCATTGAGCATTCAAGCGATGCAGCACAGGAAAGCATGTTTTCGTAGTAAATGCGTCTTCACACACACGGACACAAACGTACACGCACACACTATGCAAGCTCAATGCAAATCCGCTATATTTAACCCCCAAACTCTATGCGAAACAAAACAATACCAAAGAGATTAAGCAGGAAGATCAGCGAGGCAGATATGCGGAACAACTTAAAGGGGTACTGACACGAATATTTTCAGTTGTCGTTTTTTTGCGTCAAATGAAAGGTCAAGCCCCCAAGAGCCTAGAAAAGGTAGTGCTAAGCGCGACTGTGCCCTGGAAAATAATTACAGTATGTTTTTAAAAGCTAGTTTCGGTTCCTACTGTACCCTGACGTCACAACATTATATGAGCTTCTCGTCACGTGCTCCCACAATATATAGTGACGTTTCCACGGCCGCTCCGCGCCGTACACTGTAGCGCCGTGGCTCCGTTGGTGACGTACAAGCGGCCATTTTGGAAGTTTTGATGACGCACAAGCGGCCATCGCACAAGGGCAAACGCGTAAGGGGGAAGACAGAAAATTAGGTGGGTAGATGAGATTAAGAAGTTTGTAGGTATAACGTGGCAACAGAAAGCACAGGACCGGGTTGATTGGCGGAACATGGGAGAGGCCTTTGCCCTGCAGTGGGCGTAGACAGGCTGATGATGAAGCGGCCATCTTGCAAGTTTTGGTACCTGACGTCACCACAACCAGCCAGACTGCTGCATGAAGTCACCGGAATTAGTACTGCAGCCTGACGTCAAGCTAGTGTCGATGCCAGTAGGTGCGCCATGGAAAATTTGACTTTAATATCAAATTAAAATATCTTATCACCATTTGCTGAGTTTCACACTTGCTCAGAGCCGTCTCTGCATGCAGGAGGTTGGTATGGCAGAGTAAACTCGCCTTCAAAAAAAGGTGTCAGTACCCCTTTAAGCTATGGCTGAATGAAGGAAGGGAACTTTGAGGGCTATGACTGTTATACTAACAGAACTATCGATTTCTGCTTGTCTATTTTGTCTTCCCTTCTAGGATGCTTCAGCTATACGATGCTTGGTACGCGTACTACAATGTGTGACCCTCTTGGACGCCCACTATTGCTTTTACAGCGGTCGAAGCTAGACGCAACCATTTCGTAGCTTTTCTTCTTCGAATTGGCTCAAAGGCGCCAATGAAAAGCTCGCAATGCGGAGAATAAAGCCGTCTCGGGAACAATTCGGCCGCCGCAGTGGCGACGTGCCAAGTCTGGATGGCGCGGCGGGAGCCGCGAAGCTCTTTTTACGGGGCACGAACAGCCTCGGCGCGATTTTGATGACGAGCTGAAATCCTCTCGTGGGCTGTTTAGAGCGAAAGATATGTAGGCGTAACGGGCGTGAGCATTCATGTAAAGCCCAAGTCGCGTGGGATTTCTGGGACAGTAAAGCTTTTCAGGCGGCTACTTTTAACCACGTAGCATGACAACTCAAGAAGCACTTTAAGTGAGAATACGAGCAGGCTGTGTATTTTGTCAACGTTGTTGGCCTCAGACAAAGCCAGTGATGTCCAACAACAGGCTTACATTGGCTAGCCTAAATAGCACGTGCTTCTGGGGAACTTTTCAGAAAACATAGCGGTAGTCGTTTTCCATCCATCCATCCATCCATCCATCCGTCCGTCACTCACTCACTCACTCACTCACTCACTCACTCACTCACTCACTCACTCACTCACTCACTCACTCACTCACTCACTCACTCACTCACTCACTCACTCACTCACTCACTCACTCACTCACTCACTCACTCACTCACTCACTCACTCACTCACTCACTCACTCACTCACTCACTCACTCACTCACTCACTCACTCACTCACTCACTCACTCACTCAATAAATAAATAAATAAATAAATAAATAAATAAATAAATAAATAAATAAATAAATAAATAAATAAATAAATAAATCAACCACCATCTCTATGTGCTTCTATTTATGCTAGCTATCTATTTCTCTGTGTGTGCTTGTGTATGTTGTGTATGTGAGAGACCACGAGGACGCGGGTTCGATTCCCGGCAAGGTGACCCCATTCCGGTGAGGGAGAAATGCAAAAAAGAACGCTAGTGTACCACACATGGGCGCACGTTAAAAGACCCCTTGTTTCCAGAATTAATATCGACACCTCCACTACACAGCGCACCTCATTACCAAAATCGTGGCTCTGGTGCGCAGCAAAGGAGTTTAAACCTCTTTGTGCGCAACGCTTCGGCGTTTAACCTTTTTTCAGTGAACCATAAAAAGCGCAGGCACGCGTGAACAAAACAAACCGTGTCTAATCAGATGTATCGGCTAGGGGAACGCTGGTCTCTCGACGAAATATCAAACAAATTCTTTGTTTCACTTCACTGGCATTCCTGTGTCAGTGACTCCCACGTCATGCGAGGCGGCGCGCCCGACCCCGCGTGAAACGTGGTCACGGTTTCCCTAATATCCCGCTCTCGCGTTTCACGCACGAACCCTTTGTGAACGCTTAACGAGAGAGAGAGAGAGAGACGGAGAAAGAAAGATAGTGCGAAAAAGAGGGGGAGAGAAAGAGAGAGAGAGAGCGCGCGTTTGTGTACGTGCATGATTGAAAGGGAAGGAACACAAAGCGTTAGAAGCTGAAGAAAGGACACGCGTTAGAGGTGGCTCGGGAAGCGCACGTGCGTGCGCAACGCAGTATCCCGCGTCTCGCATGCCATATTTAGGGAAAGTTGGGGAGAGAGAGGGAGACAGAGGGCAAAAGGAGACACGGGAAAACTGCTTCCGCGTGCGGCCAACGCTCAGCGGGACATCGGGTTTCTTCTCTCTCCCCCGCCCCCTCTTTTCCCTAATTACCGGGGGCGGTGAAGCGAAAACCACCGCCAGGCTGCAAGTTACAAGGGAGAAGATGATTCCACGAAAATAAGCAAATAAAAGAAAGCTCGTTTCGGGGTGTCACCGGGTGTTGGAGTGTACGGGCACGCGCGCGCATACGCCAGAGCCGCCGCTCCTTGCCCTCTTCCTCTTCTCGCTACAGTCTTCGAGGTCGTGAGTCGAAACTTCCCTGTCTGAGACCTTTGCGCCGTTATTTTCGTGCGCCGCGAATTAAGACAACTCGCGCATCGCAGTCTCGGGAAAGCCATCTTCTTCTTCTTGTTTTCCTGCTTCTTTTTCTCAGTCGATTGTATTCATCCATATGCCCTCCCGCGGAAGCTATGTGCACCTAACGTGGTTTTACACTGCCTCCTGGACTTGAGGCAACGCAGCATCCTGCAGATAACGTGGTTTTCCAGCACTGCCTCCGAGATCGGCCCACGTTGGACCAAGCGACTATGTCGTGTGATAACGTCATCGTGAGACGTCACGTTATGTGAGGGTTCACACTGAGCCTCTTCGATTATTCGCTCGGGCTGCCAGACGGCAGCCAGCGGGCTGCCCGACAGCCTGCCAGACGTTCGTTTTTCTCGGACAGCTCTCGGGCAGCGCCGAAGCTCCGCCCACCTGACCGACGGCTGCCGTAAACGCGTTCGTTTTTCCCTCTCCGGCAGCCAGCGGGCTGCCCGCGGACTCGCTCTCCTGCCGGAACGATTTTGCGCTGGCAGCACGCTGGCAGCGAGCAGACGACGCGCTCGTCTGCGTGTTTTTTTTTTTTTTTTTTTTCGTCGCGTCGTCTGCTCGCGAATTCTTTGAGCAGAAGTTCGCCGCTCCGTTTGACGAGTCTTTTTCGGTTCGCTGCTTTCACGGTGGTTGAACGTGCATTTCATTTGTAGCCTGCGTCTGTCCTAACGCCACGAAATATTATTTTAAGCGAGGTGCAGACAGAAGTGCGCCCTCTCTAGAAGAACGGATACGTTGGGCTGCACGGTGGTAATCTCGTGTATGTGATCAAAGGTAAGACGTTTCAGTGTCATGCGAGTAATCTTCGTGTTGTTTACGTTTAATTCGTGTCCTCGAGCTGCGCCGAAGTTTCTTTCGGTTTTAGTAGCTCCCCTCCGATTCTGATGGTCGCGATATGCGAATGTGATAGCCGTCAAGGGCCCCGATGAAGTCTGGAAGGCCGGCTTCTACCCCTTGGCGTTGATACAGCGCACAAAATGCACGCTTGCTTCGTGCGATGTCGTTGCTGTCCGGCCACTTGATCTCTCTCGCACTGATAGCATTTAGGAAGTCAAGAACACGCCGAATTTTGCCGTGCACGCTCGACCCACTCACGTCGAATTTGTCGGCAACTACACACATTGTAGTTTACGTGCCGATCGAGATAGCTTAGCCTGATCAGCACGGTCTTCTCAGCTGACAGCTTCGTTCTTCCGACTCTAGCCCTGCGTATAAAATGCGGACCTCTCAGATTCTTTTACAAGAGCCGCAGCTGTGCTTCTGGACAGTCGAAACATTTTTCTGAACTCCAGGTCCACATACGCTGGCACAACCATCTCGATGTATAACGGAACACGGTGCCGATCCTACCTCATTCGCCGGGCCAACAACAGGCTGATGGTGCGATGCTCCACGTCACCGCTTTCCTCTTCAATCGCATCATAAGCGTGTAGCAGTTCTGCGATTGCTTGTAGCAGCACAACGAACTCGTCTGCCGAAGCCGCTGTGTCTACAGGGCGAAGATGTAGCAGACGACACAGAGCTCGCTGCTGCGCTAGCGTGACGATGATGATGATGCTGTGGCGGCGTTGCCCGACGCTTGCCGAAAATTTTGACCATCGTCACAGTGACGCATAATGACGTCATTTCCTGTCAGAAAGGAGTCCTCGGGCTGCCGTCTGGCTGCCCGAACAGGGAAAATCGAAGAGGCCCACTGACGTGCCGATGACGTCATAATAAAGTCACATATCTTGGCGACCTGTGACATGATGATGACGTCACGTGATGATAATTTTTTGCATCACTTCGTGTTGTCGCCAACTATGTCGACGACGCCGACGGTCAGTTTTTGCGTTTGATGAGGCATCTAAGGCTTTCGCCTCAACAAAAGACACGTGGCGACCGTTGAACAAAGGCGCAGGTCTAGAGTGAAGCGAGTACCAAATTTTTCGAATCCGGTACTCCTCCCTACGAGAATTCCAGATCCATGTTATACTGCGCCGTATGCTGGAGGCTCCATGAAGTTTGGCAGCCGCGTCGATTCTTCAGAGGCCGAAGTTAATGATACCAGTTTATGTACGAGAGGGCGATTCGTTGAGCAGCTGTAGCTGCCGCCAGCTGCTCTATACTAGAAACAGTACAAAGGTCTACATAACACACGTAGGTCCTTTTACGACGCTCTACAGTAACGTAATTATAAGGAGCTTCTCATTTACGTATTCCACAGCGCTGCTTCTAGTACAAAATAAAGGTCACTCGATAACTCAGCGTTTCAGTGAGCGAGAACAGTAGCAGGATAATAGTATTTGCATGCAGTAGGAAGGACTTAGTGTCCTTTTCTATAGCTACGTAGATTTCTCTTTCCCCCAGAGCCCTTGGTCAAGTCGCTATGTGCCTAGCTATGAGCAGTCGATGAACAAATATTTAGGGACCACGCAGAGTCCGAAAACACCATTGGTGCATCTTTTCTAGAAAACACGTGAACGAGAGGTGTCTTCAACGAATCAGCTGCTGCTTTAGTGGACGTCGAAAAATTCTAGTGCTAAAATTTGCACTATGGGTTATTTATTCCCTCATTTTATTGAAATTATTTAGACATGTGACCATGTCCGGGCTGGAAGGACTATAGAGGCAGATTAACTCTTCCTGACTAAGGTCCATCCACCCATACGTAGTATCAGGAGCAGTGACAGAACAATAGCAAAAATAGCGAAGACAATAGGAGAACAATGAGAAAAATAGTTAAAAAACGGCGACCATATCGCCATCAGGCGTCTTAAATTACGTCAAACTCATAGTAATGCACCAGTAATAACCCATAACGAGAACAAAACACAAGAGGAAATAAAGGTTATATAAATCATTTTTAATGTTCATTAACAGGCATGAAAGTAGAGAATAGCGCACGTACAAAAACTTGGAGGACGCTTGAGCTTGGCCTTCAAGAGTAGTAGAACGCGAGAGCGCAATCGGGCCCCGTGCGCATCGCCTTCTCAATTGCTAGCCTGCTTCGGTCCTCGGTGCATGCCTCAGCTGTGCCGTAAGAAAACAAACGAGTGTGCACGTAAAATTGGCCGTTTTAAAGTATCCTAGAATGCCTACTGCAAGTACAGTTGTTAAGTGCCCACTAGGCTATAATTATTCATTTTGCGAATCAGCGAAGGGCCCACTACACGTCCGTAAGGCAGCACGCGAACCCACGCAGCTGTTCACTTCGTTGATGCTTTTGCTGCTGATGATGATCAAATACGTCTGAGTGCATTGTAATGGGTTGGCCTTTAGAACACCCACTCATTGCGCAATTCACATTTTTTTGACGCCTGGAGCGATTCTACGCTTCTGCTACGCAATATTACATGCGTTAAGGAACTCCTTCCACTACATGACATTCATATAGTGTTTTTTTTTCCGAAGCAGTTTCAAGGAATAGCGTCGCTCTGTGGTAGAACACCTGCTTGCCACGCAGACGGCCTCGGTTCGATTCTCACTCGAAGCCGAAGATCTTTATTTAGTTTAATTGCATCTTTCTCGACTTTTCGACCACGGACAAGATGATGACTTTTCGCTCACAACCAACGACACCGTCACCGACACCGGAATTTCCGCAGAACAAGCTCTTTAATGCTATCGCGTTATTACGCCATTTAACAAGGCCATACGTGAGTTGTCTGAACTGTAAGTTGCCTATAATGTTTTATTAATTATTTTTTAATACAACACCGATATGCCAGATTGGAGTGCGCTAGAACAGGGGAGTGCTCTGAACGAGCTTCGAAAAGTAAAGCCCAAACAGGGCCAAACCGCTTGTGGCGCTGTGATCGGTAGCTTGCCATGTGTCATCGTTTAAGGATTGCGCGCAGCTCCACCTAAGTGTTGCAGTAGTAGAATGCCCGCTTCCCACTCAAAAGGCCCGGGTTCGAATCGCAGCTGTAGATGGTGGGTTTTTATTAGGGGCGTAGCTCCTCTTAGTCTAACCTTGTCACGTCTCTGTTGTCCGGCGTAATCGGCAGTATCTCTGTCCGGCGTAAACGGCAGATGGCGCTGTCTCATAGAAGCACATACAAACTGCAGTTCAGGGACGATATTCTAGATGGCGCTGTACACAATCTGTGTCGTCATCACCATTTCTCGTCTCATTTCCTAGATGGCGTTGGTCGAATAGAATTGTGTGCAATATGGCGCTTCTGTGAATCAACACTAGATGGCGCTAGAAGTGCCGCTGCTCTCCGATTCGCTGCTGCGCGGGGATGCGCGGGGAGCATTTCCCTCTCTCATTCTCCTGGATCGTCGCCGTACGTGTCGGATCGTTGGTGGAGCATGAACGGGCGCTCGCTTGGCGGCAGCCAGGCGCATCCCGAGACGGTGCGCGCCAAGGACGCCGCTGCGGAACGGGCTCAACGAGAAGCCGATCCCGAGATCATGGCTTCAGGAGCTTCGCCCAAGCTCTTCATCATTCACCCGTGGATATGCTGTAATTTTTCTTAGTGTCACTTGTTATAGCTGAATTGGTTTTCCTTTGTTTCTTAAGCTAGCTTCAGTTCCTGCGTATTGCTACAAAAAGTAACGTGAAATGTGAAGTGAAATAGAAGAAATTTGAAAGTGAGCGTGATTATTTGCAACGCCACCGCACGGCATTCAGCAAAAACGTAAAGTGTGGCCTCCGAGAAAAGTATGGCCTCCGAAACGAGACTTCACATTTTACGTTACTTTTAGAAGCAATACGTAGCAACTGAGGCTAGTTTTAAGAAACCAAAGAAAACCAATATAGCTATTGGTCGCGAGATCGAGCAGAGTCGGCACCTAGCGGCAAGCGGACGAAATCCCGTGGTGTGGATGGCTCCTTGCGTCGTCTGCTAGCCACACCGTGTTCGCATGTGTGCGTACGTGATGCACGTCCTCAGATTACAGCTTATTCCGCTGTGCTAGAACAGTACACTGTAAAAAATAACTGTTAAATAACACAAAAAGAAGAAGATTTTCGTTGTTTAGGTACTGAAATGTTCTTGAACTCAAAAATAACAGAAATTTCTTTCTTTAGAAGACAAGCTTTTCTGTTAGCGCTATATATGCACTTTTTCTTGGATTTGACAGAAAATGTTACGCAAGAAACTGGATTTTGTTGAATTTCACAGAAATGCTGAATGTTGAAAATTATTTGTTTTTAGGGTCATTTTGCCTCCGTAGTCTTTCACGAGACCTCTGTAGAAGATGTGCTTCGATACAGGCTATTGCAACAAGACACGCGTTCGCACACCTCAGTCGGTAAAGAGATGCTTTGGAACGACATGGTACACGGTGCGCAGCGGAGAAACTCAGGCGAATTTTGCCATCGTAAGGCTCTTTACTCGGCACTCCTCTATAGAATGCATGCGGCCTATGCAACCGATTCCATGTCCTTGGGTTCAGAATCCGAAGCCACAGCGCTAAGCCACGTGAGTTGACCCATAAGTGTTTGCACATACGCGCTATTTCGCCTTTTATAGCCGACACACTAAAGGAGGGAAATTAATAGGCCCTACACGACCAAGAGGTCGAAATTTAGTTGTGGTGTTGCAGTTGTGCACGAGTCTACCCGAACAACGTAGCAGTGAAAATTTTCGAAGTGGTCTTGTAATAGCGCATTTACACAGGTTTGATGATCCAAAAGAGGCCCTCGCTCGTCTCGCTCTTTCTACGCTTGTTCCGTTCGCCCCGCCACGGTGTTCTAGTGGTTATGGCGCTCGACTGCTGACCCGAAGGTCGCGGGATCAATCCCGGCCGCGGCGGCTGCATTTCAATGGAGGCGAAAATGTTTGAGGCCCGTGTACTTATATTTAGGAGCACGTTATAGAACCCAGGTGGTCGAAATTTCCGGAGTCCTCCACTACGGCGTCTCTCATAATCATTTGGTGGTTTTGGGACGTTAAACCGATATATTATATTATTTTGTTCCGTCGCCAGCTCCTCTCTCCTGCTGGCCTCCTCACCATGCGCGGAGGAAAGAGCAGCGAGCGCACATGCTTGCGTGCAGATAAGCAGGTTTTTTTTTTTTTGTGGATGACATGAGTAGACGCGAATGTTGACACACGGAAAGGGCTGAGGATCTGAGGAATATCCGAAAGGCCCGAGAGGAGAAGGGATTGCTCCTGTGAATTTGTGGGGCGCCCGCGGCTCGTTGCGCGCCACGCTGCAAGTTTGGCATTGTTGATCGGGACGGTATTCTAAACAAGATATGTGTGCGTTCTTGAAATGTTCAAAAGCATAATCGCAGGTGTTGTTTAAGGGCCCTTAAAGGGCTTGTTTTATTAGACACAACATTATGACAACCAAAAGAAAATCAAGCTAAGGAAAGTGTAGGTGACGTTATTCGTAGTAATTAGATATAAATGTGAGGAAATGAAGTGGACGAGACGACAATTTGCTGCCGGCGGGAACCGAACCTGTAACCTTCCAATACCACGTGTGATGTCCTACCTATATATACATGAATCAAAAGGGAGACACACGTCGAAAACAGAATGGCTTCTTGATGTTTCGGCCGTGGGACGGCCTTCGTCAGAATATCAGAAGTGACCAGGGTGCAGGGGCGTAGCCAAGAGGGGGGGGGGGGGGGGGGTGGGCTGGGGG